>NC_088345.1:31480000-31547500 GCF_036884655.1 Musa acuminata AAA Group | reverse complement strand
TCTGAATGCAGATTCGAAAAGATCAGCACTTAGAACTTATTCGTAAAGGCGCAGAGAGCAGTAGTTATGTAGGAGGTTTGTAGTAATGATTAGGTACTCGAAATAAAAGCAAACCAGAGATTTAGAGTGGTTCGGTCAGTCTTGACCTACTCCACTTTTGGCTTCCTCCTCCGACGAGGTCACCGACATCAACTAGCTGCCTTCCTTCAATGGGCGAAGGCCAACTGCCCTTTTACAGTTTCACTCCTTTTGATGGGATCAGGAGATAACCCTTACAGAACCTTTCTCTCCTCTCTTTACAACTCAAGACTTTGAAGAACAAAAGGAGGAGAACTTAAAGGCTTTTCAACAATTTTGAGCTCAAGAATCACAGAGAAGATCAAGATTTCGATGTAGGTCTCTTGTTCTTTCTATGCTAAATGGGTGGGGTATTTATAGGCCCCAACCCAGTTCAAATTTGGAGCTCAAATCGATCAAATCCCGGAATTCCGGGATCAGGCGGTTGCACCTCCTGACTGGAGAGGTTGCACCGCCTGGCAGAGCTCGAAGACTGAGCCCAGGCGGTTGCACCTCTCTGTCAGGCGCGGTTGCACCGCCTGAGTCTGGCTCGGAGACTGAGCCCCAAGCGGTGCCACCTCCTGACTGAGGCGGTTGCACCTCTCCTGCCAGAGCTCGAAGACCGAGCTCAGGCGGTGCTACCTCTGTCAGGAGAGGTTGCACCACCCAGTCTCGCTCGGAGACTGAGCCCAGGCGGTGCCACCTCCTGCCTGGGGCGGTTGCACCGCCCAACTTCACTGGGAGATCCTCTCTTGGGCGGTGCCACCTCCAACCCTGGCGGTGCCACCTCTTTCACTATTTCAGCTCACTTGGTTTGGCTCCAAACTTGGCCCAAACCAGTCCGAACTTGAGCCTAATTGGCCCCTACTTGGGTTATAGGATTAACACTTAATCCTAATCCTAATTAACGTGCTAACTATGAATTTAAAGATATTTTCTAAGCTATTACAAAGTCCGCAAGTCAAGACTTCTTCTGGCGAGCTTCCGGCAAACTTCCGGCGGTCTTCCGATGAACTCTCGGAAACCATTCTGCGGACTCCCGGCAAGCTCCTAGACTTCACGATTTGATCTTAGCGAGTTCCAATGAGCTTCTTCGGCAAGCTCCGATCTTTCTCGGCGAGCTCCGGTAGCATTCCCGACGAACCTTCGGACTTCCGTCGAACTCTCGAACTCGCAACAAATCCTTCGCGCTTGACTCCGACACTTTGTTTCACTTTATGTCTTCATCATTATCATAGTTAATCCTGCACAATTAAAACAGAACTTCGATCGAGACAATTAATCCTAAGCAATTAACCAAGTTGTCCGGCATGTCATTGGTCCCTCGACGCTTTGTCCGATTCTTCGGCGCATCGTCCTCTCCTGCAGCCTATTGCCCAATCGGCCAGTTGACTCCGCACCTCCGATATCCTTGGCACAATACCCGCTCTTCTTAGCCCGATGCCCGAGTCCACGGCCCGAAGCCTTTTGTCGATACGTCGACCGATCCACCGGCCCGACGTCCAATCTTCTGACATGTTCCTTCGGCACAACATGATTTTCCTGCTTTAATTGTCTCATCCTGATCGAAGCATCCTGCGTCACTCAAAACGCAGATTAACTCATAAACATATATCAAGTAGTTTCATCATCAAAATACGAGATTCAATAGTATATACATATATATATATATATATATATATATATATATATATATGTATATATATACATATGTATATATATATATATGTATATATATATATATATATGTATATATATATATATATGTATATATATATATATATGTATATATATATATATATATATATATATATATATATATATATATATATATATATAGTAGGTATATAAATAATCATACATCATATGAGCAATCACACTAGATGATCATGGACTACATTTTAATGTAATCAGGCTCGAGCTAGTGGGACTAATCACTCTCATCAAGATTTATGTGTGCGGTGGCACATCTCCATGCCCTGTAATCGTCCATCTCGTCCTCGTTTGTTTCGTCTGCATCTCGGTGCATCTCCATGCATCGCGATCGTTCTTCTCGACCTCATGGGTCCTGCTATCGCTTCCACACTCTCGTTGCGTCTCCTCGTTTAATTACAACTTAATCACAGACACGTAAGTCTGACAATAAACGAGAAATAAATTATAGGCTCATAGGCTCCAATAATAATAATAATCATATATACATACACATCACATGGTCCATGATCATCCGTCCACATCATACATCATATGTACCTCTCATTATATAGGACCACCAGATAAATAATAATAGTTAATTAAACTTTTTAATTAACTAATATTTTTTGAAATTGAGGATATGTAAGGAATTTTTTGAATTATCAAGGGCATTTTGATAATTTGGATAGAATGGACAAAAGATGAAATTTCTCAAATTCATAAGGGCAAAATTATCTTTTTGTCCAAAACCCTAATCCCTTCCTCTTCTCCCTGCTATGTTTGGCCATCGCCACCCCATCGGCGGCAGCCACTATAGGGGGGCGAGGGCGCCGCCTCTGCTTGCGGGTGGCACTACCCCTACGGTCGGGCGCCCCTACAATCACTGTCACCCCTGCGGGTAGTTCTGCCCGTGGGTGCAGCTCCTGCAGGTGGGGCCCATGCAGGCGATTACCCCTACGGGCACCGTTGTAGGCCGTGGCATAGGTAGCTTCCGCCCCTATAAGCCACTAGCCTATGAGCAAGCACAACTATGGGCACTATGTCCACAAGCAGCGCCCACCGCGTGTACTACTGCTTGTGTTGTAGGCGTAGTGCCTACGCATTGGCGACTCTACCTGTGGGCGGTCGGTCGCTTGCGATTGCAACTGTGCGCAACAACAATTATTGCATATAAGCGACCTGCCTACACACAAATGGCAATAAGGCTACCATCTTCGAGGGCAGCAAGGGCAGGAATAGTTATTGCCCTTTCTCACTTTTGCGTCAATGATTTTGACATCAAAAACTTTTCTAAAACACAAGACATGCAATTCATAACCAATCTTTCACATGGATAAGCTGGTTCTGATACCACTATAGGAAAATCTAAGGGCGACATCACATGCGCAGTGGAAGAATATAAAATAAAAATCTTGAATTTTCCAAAAGGTGTTTACCATTGTTTGAAGATTGGTACGCAAAACCTACGATATAGAAAATCATATGTGAGATAGTTGTGTTACCTAGGGAGATCGTATATCCTTAAATCCCTATAGATCTGTTAGAGAGGATGAAAGAGATTAAGCATCCTCCTCTCTAGTGATGATCCATGCAGTAGGGTTGCAACGATGCTTGTCAAATCTCCATGTATGCTATCTAAGGAGTAGAAGGGGAGAGGAAAATAGGATGTGACAACCAAGAAGCCCCAAACCTATGGGCCTTTAGTTCTCTCCTATTTATAGAGGCCCCTAGTTAACCCTAATGGATCTTACCCTTTTAGATACTTGATCTCCATCCAATTACCCAAGTCTCTTAGATTAGTGGGTATATGATTGGCTTGTAGGACAACTATAACTAGCAAAGGGCTCCTCAGCCGCCCCCTCACACAATGGTGTCACCACCGGTGGACCCAAGGATGGGTCCGAAGAAGTTACATGTGGACCCTACCCTATTAGGGGAAGTAGCGGGTTAGGGCCCTCCTCAATGGATGACTCCATAGGTGGAGCCGCTGCCCCAAGTAATGGAGTAGTGTGGGGCCGAAGTGCTGATGCTAACTACCCGGAGGCAACCTCTTCAAATGGCTCTAGGGTCGACCTAGGTAGTGGCTTCAAAGAAGTGACAATAGCAGGATCGGGACCCCAAGCTGGGGGCCCATTGGAAAGACAAGGGGCGGCTCTTGGGAGTGTTAGGACCAAAATCGACACTAAGAGGGGGGAGGGGGTGAATTAGTGCTTACATAAAAATTACATTAATTTAAAAACTCGTTCAATATAGAAAAACCATTTTGATAAAACCTGTATCATAAAATGTTTAAGCTTGACTTAGAGTAAATGTAAAGTGAAGTGACCATCTAAGTAAATAATAAAAGTAAGCAGCAAAGGAAAAGAGAACATCATATTTATAATGGTTCGGTCATCGTGACCTACATCTACTCCCGATTCCTCTTCAATCGAGACCACTAGCTTCCACTACCGATCTTCTTTCCAACGGGTGAAGATCAACTACCCTTACAACTCTCTCTTTTTCATAGGCTCAAGAGAGAACCTTTGCACCTCTCTCTTTTAGACCTCTCTCTTCTATTAGAAACGTTTTAACTCTAGGAAGAAGAGACTCACTAACTTTAGAGAGATTACAACACTTTTTTTCTCAAGTATATTTTCCTTATTTTTTACTCAATTTCATGCACTTCCAAGCAGAAATAACTGAGGTATTTATAGACCCCAAATGACTTCAAAAATGGAGCCAAAAAAGGTCTCATCCTGAGTTTTTCAGGTCTTTGCAATACCACCGCCTGTGTTGGGTGGTACCATCGCCTGTAGCACTGACACTGAACAGTACCACTGCTTGACACAGTCTAGGAGACTATGTTTGGGTGGTACCACCACCCAGTCTAGCGATACCACTGCCTAACAGCTTGGAAAAGTGTGCTCTTGGCTTTTTCAACTCATAGATGGTTCCACCTAACTTTGGTTCACCGAATGGACCTTCCACTTGGCCCAAAACAGCCCCAACTTAGGCCCAATGGACTCCTAATTGAATTAGTATAGTTACACTAAAAAATAACTCAATTATGACCTAACTACGACTAATTAAGACATAATCAATTATAAGACTAGAATTCTATGTTATCAGGCATGTCATTAGTTTATTGAATATTTCGTCCGATCCTTCGGCACATCATCCTCTCCTTTGGCATATTGTCCAATCGGCATATTGACCTCCCACAACTTTTGATCTCCTTGGTGCAATATCCGATCCTTTGACCCAATGCCCGAATCATGGCACGAAGTCCTTCTACCGGCACGTCGAACAATCCTTCGGATAACATCCAATCTTCTAACTTGTTCACTCTAGCCTCACGTCTGATTCTTCCTACTTTAATCGATTTACTTTTTCTGATCTAAGTTAATTATGTGTTACTCAAAATACAAATTAGATCGTAAACTCATTAATTGATTTCATCATCAAAATCCGAGATTCAATAATCTCTCCCTTTTTTATGATGACAACTAATTGATGATGGAGTTTAAACTAAACTCCCCCTATCAACATGTCATAATTTTAATCATGAATTATATGCAATACATCATATCATTACTTACATCATAAGTTAAAGTATTACATCCAAACCATCATACATAATAAAATTTCATTATATCATGTGTGATCATCATCGTACCTTCTCCCCCTTTGTCATCAATAAAAAGGAGAAGTGCAACTAGCAAGTTTTTGAAATATAATTTTAAATTATTATATTATAAACATAATTTCAAGTTTTTGAAGCATCATTGCATATATTATCCTGCAAGCTATCAAGTTTTTTAGATATGAAAGTTAACAAAATATTTGCATCTTTTGAGATGTGCAAAATAGCATGTTTTTGCGTCTTCTTAAAATGTTCAAGCTAGCAAACTTTGCTTCTCTTTTAAGATGAGCAAGCTAACAAGTTTTCTTTTCTTTACATTTATGTAAGCTAGCAAGTTTTTCTCCTTAAAATGTGCAAGCTAACAAGTTTTCTTCTCTTTCAGATGTGCAAGCTAGCAATACTTTTTCCCCCTTTGTTATTGTAAAAAAGAAGGGAAGAATATAATGTTGTAATTCTTTTCCCTTTACATCAGTTTTCAAATTATGACAAAGATAAATAACAAAGATAAATTTATATCAATATTCAAATATCAAAAATGAAAGATCAAAAATGACAAAGATAAATATCATTTTTGACAAATCTCATCTTTTGTAAATAGAATGAATAATAGGAAATGATCTTGATTCAAAAAGAAAACTCAAGTCATAAAAATCGAGAAATCAATATCATTCGAAAAATATATAAGAAGAATTTATGCATTTGGGAGATTTAACAATTTACCTAAATTTAACATTCAAACTAGTACTTTTGGTTTTCTTGAGATGCTAGCAATTTTCTTTCTCCCCTTTATCATTATAAGAAAGAAGAAGAGGGGAATAATACAATGGTGTAATTCATTTCCCTTTACATCAATTCTCTAAGCATCACATAAGGGTATGCAACCATAAATATAAAAGAATTGTATATAATGAAAATCATGTCAAGAAAATTATAATATCAAGATAATGTGAATACCAAAAGACATGATTCATTTTGATCTCCTTTTAAAAAAATAAAAAAAAAATCTTAAGAGACCAAATAGTAAAGGAAATCTTAAGTCATGAATTCCAAAAAAGATATTCTCTTTAGTAAATAGCAAAAAGGAACATAGGAAAATAAAAGAGCTTGATTCATATATAAGAAATATCAAGTTGTCAAGATCATGATTTATATATTAAGAATTTCAAGTTATAATTCTTAGAATTAAAAAGAAAAATCATGATTCATTTAAATACTTCTCCTTTCGTAAATAGTGAAAAGGAAATATAGGAGATAAAAGATCTTGATTCATTTAGAATAAATCTCAAGTATCAAGTGAAAGATTTAGAAAAAAGTCATTGAAATTTAAATCATCAAAATCACTTTCATAGTTCAAGAGATTCATAAAATAACATAAATTCATCAATCTCTTATTGAAAAACTCGATAAGATAGAGATTAAGAAATTTTTAAGAAAAATGCTTTCCTCTTTTTAGTTGTTTCAATTCATGTGATTGATTTCATACAAGTATGCCCAAGTTTTTTTTTTATGTCAAAACTATGCATCATGTTTAAAATTGAAAAACAAGATTCATCACAAAAATATCAAGACTTCAAATCATCATGCATAATTAAATCATTAAATCATCAAGTATGATTTCATTAAACGTAAAACATTTTCAATCAAAATCATTTTGTTTCGACTAGTGAGCTTTGTAAAGTTTGTTGGATCGCTGATTAAGCCTTGAGCATCCACTATCAAAATTTTATTTTTGCTCATAGCTTTTGATTGTAGAGATGTCTACAAGAAAGGAGGGTTTCCTTTAGGTACCCATTTGACTTTGGGTTCCTCATGGTGGGATCTACCTATCTTATTTTTTGACATAAGGTTATTTATAGTTCTTTTAGGAACCCAAACTAATTTATGAAAGTTATATTTTTAAATAAATATTTATATACAAAATAACCATGTCTACCACAAACATTACATTTATTTTCAAAGGAAACATTTAATGAGGGTCATTTAACAAATATGGTTGGTTTTTGTTAAGTGTTGCTACTCACAAAGTCAATTCCTTCTTTGCTACTACTCTTATCGATAAGAATCATATTTAAAGATTTGCTACCAATTTTAAATTTATCTAATATTTATTATAATAACAAAATTTTCTTTTTGCATGAATCTAATTCTTTACATTTGCATGGAGTTAACATACAATTATCATGCTCATTTTAAATTTTTCAAATTCACTAGTAAGAGAAGCATGATCCTTTTTTAATAACTTATATTTTTTACCAACTAGCTTACATTCATCAAATAAATTATGGAAAGCATTTAGTAATTCATCGTAAGGTAAAGACATTTCAGTTGAGTTGTATACCTTATCGTCAAAAGTCATCAAGGCGTAGTTCGCCGCCTTATCTTTGTTGATTTGCTCCTAGTCTTTATATGTACTTGATTCATCCTAAGCCGCCTCGAATACTTTCTTTTTCTTTGGCAACTTCTTATTTTTAAGTTCATTTTTATTTTTTTGATTCTTGTTTTATGAACCTTTTAAATTTACTTGTGAGGAGTTTAAAGTCATCATCACTTGAGCTTTCGCTCAAGTGGTCTTCATTTGTTCTAAGTATCATATCATTCTTATTCTTTGGAAGGTTGTTCTCAAGTTCATCATGTGCAATATATGTTGTTTCATAGGTCATCAAAGACTCAATAAGTTCTTCAAGTGAAAAATTATTTAAGTTCTTTGCTTCTTGTATTGCCGTTACTTTTGGATCCCAACTTTTTGGATGGGATCTTAGAATCTTATTTACAAGTTCAAGATTAGAAAAATATTTATCAAGAGCTTTCAAACTATTGACGACATCCGTAAAAGGAGTATACATGTCAAGAATAGTTTCACTTAGCTTCATTCGAAATAATTCAAAACTATGCATCAAAAGATTAACTTTAGACTCTTTAACTCTACTTGTGCCTTCATGTATGATTTCGAGTATATGTCAAATATCATATATAGTTTCATATATAGAAACCTGATTAACTTCATTTTTATCTAGAGCACAAAATAAAGCATTTATCGCTTTAGCATTCAAAGAAAAAGTTTTCTTCTCCAAATCATTTCATTCGTTCTTTAGATTAGAAGACTTTTGAAAACCACTTTCGATAATATTCCATAAATTTAAAGCCATAGAAAGCAAGAAAACTCTTATTCAAGTTTTTTAATAAGTGTAGTCCATCCCATTGAACATAGGAGGATGAGTAATAGAAAGACCCTCCTAATTGCCGATAAAAGTCATTTCTCTTAGGTGTTAAACCAAACGAGAAAAACATTTGCTCTGATACCAACTGTTAGGACTGAAATCGGCACTAGGGGGGGAGGATGAATTAGTACTTATGTAAAAATTATGTCGATTTGAAAACTCGTTTAATGTAGAAAAACTATTTTTATAAGGCCTGTATCGGAAAGTGTTTACGCTTGACTTAGAGTAAATGTAAAGTGAAGTGAGTAGCTAAGTAAGCAGCAAAGGAAAAGAGCATATCGAATTTATAATGGTTCGGTTGTCGTGACCTACATCTACTCTCGATTCCTCTTCACTCGAGGCCACCGGCTTCTACTAATGATTTTCTTTCCAACGGGTGAAGATCAACTACTCTTATAACTTTGTCTCCTTTTCATAGACTCAAGAGAGAAACTTTATACTCTCTATTTTAGACCTCTCTCCTCCTTAGAAACCTTCTAACTCTAGGAAAAAGTGACTCACTAATTTTAGAGAGATTACAATACTTTTTTTCTTAAGTATATTTTCTCCCTTTTCTACTCAATTTCATGCACTTCCAAGCAAAAATAGCTGGGATATTTATAGACCCCAAATGGCTTCAAAAATGGAGCCAAAAAAGATCTCATCTCGAGTTTCCTGCGTCCTAGCAGTACCACCGCCTGTACTGGGCAGTACCACTGACACTAGGTAGTACCACCTACCAGCCTAGTGGTAGTACTGCTTAATAGAGTCTAAGAGATTGTGTTTGGGTGGTACCACCACCTGACAGCTTGAAAAAGTGTGCTCTTGAATTTTTCAGCTCATAGGTGGTTTCACCTAACTTTGGGTCATCGAATGGGCTTTTTACTTGGCCCAAAAAAGTCCCAACTCAGGCCCAATGGGCCTTTAATTAAGTTAGCATGGTTACACCAAAAACTAACTCAATTATGACCTAACTACAACCAATTAAGACAACCAATTATAAGACTAGAATTTTATATTATCCGGCATGTCCTTAGTTCATCCGACGCTTCATCCGATCTTTCGGCGCATCGTCCTCCCCTTTGGCGTATTGCTTAATCGACATGTTGACCTCCCGTAAATTCCAATCTCCTTTGCGCAATGTTCGATCCTTCGGCCCAATGCCCGAACTCTTAGTACAAAGTCCTTCCGCTGACACGTCAACTGATCCTTCGACCGACGTCTAATCTTCTAATATGTTCACTCTAGCCTAGCATCTGATTATTCCTACTTTAATCGATTTGTCTTTTCCGATCGAAGTTAGTCCTACATCACTCAAAATGCAGATTAGATCCTAAACTCATCAATTAATTTCATCATCAAAATCTAAGATTCAACATGGAGGTCCCCGCCCCCACGGGCAATCTCGGCCCAAGAGACGGAGCCACCTTTACCATTGCAGGCAGCAACTCCTCCACAAGCAGTGGCTCCGAGGGCTTAGTAGGGGACCCCCGATGCCTCTTTTGGGGGAATAGGCCTATAGCATCGTGCTCACCCGAGGACCCTGAAGAAGTTAGAATCGTTGAAAGGGGTTGTGGGTCCCCCTCAAACAGGCTAGTGCCGACTTCAAAGCTTTCAGAGGCCCCGATAGGAGGGCCATAGAAGAAGCCTCGAGCCCACGATGGTCATTCGCCCGTCGGTAGGCCCTTGCTAGGCCTGGAGAGGGGAGCAGAAGGGCACCACCTCTTTAGTTATCAAAGATTTACACTTGCCAAAGGACCACGGAGAAAGGGTCAGAAATAAGTGAAAGAGTTGAAAGAAAAAAATGTCCATATCAGATGGGGCCGGAGGAGGAGTGGCCTCCGCCGAACGAACTTTCTCCTCATGCTTCGCGGCCCTAGATGAGAAGAACCCTCGTATCTTCTCTAGGGCCTTGGCTTCACCCGAGGATAGAGGGGGTAATGTGTTGTCTACGGTGTGTGCTACCCAAACCACCGGGAAGCCCTAGTCTTGGCTTCCACTGACAATGAAGTGACTCCTCCACCCCTTGCTATAGGAGGCTGCTCCACTTATCTTAAACCTTGCATGGGGGGATAGGTAGTAATTGCTCGGCCCCTAACTCAGTCGGAAGCATGAGTAGAAGAGGTTATGAGACGGTGCCACCCCCACATCATCACATGCCTTGAGGAAGACCCTTAGGAAACGCTAAGAATTTGGCACCATTTAGAAGGCGAAATCCACCAATATCCTAGATAGGATGCCACCACCAAAGGAACATGAAGGTGTAACCCTGCCTCCACAACGTCAATGGAGAGGCGAAACCCCCCAAATAGTTGGTGGAAAGGGCGAACCTCATCCCCAGGGGCGGATACAATAAACTTTGATAGAACACAAAAGCAATTGCATAGTGCCTCTAACTATTGCAAGTCACCATGAAACTGTAGTCATGGGCCTCCTTCATTTGCACTAGGTCTCGTGGGACCGTGGGAATCTCAAAAGGTTTGCTCCCCATGGACAAAGAGCTCACCTGAACTACCTTCTGGGAGGAGGTGGTCAACCTTTCAGTACCTTGTCGATGCCGAGAAAGAAGACGGAAGGCAATCGGAAGGTTGTCACCAGAAGAGGATGACCCCAAAGGAGAAGATAGAGTTTTGTTGGAAGAGGAAGACATCTTAGTCTGCACTAAAGTGTTCGATGGTCAATGACAAAAGCAACAATGGAGGAAGAAGAGCAGGAGAGTACCATATAAAGGCAACTCCCCGCCCAATAGGCATTGATATGACGTAATGGTATGCCTAGGGACCACACGAGCAATAATGGCAAAGATCATATCGCCTGCCCCGACATAACTATAGAAGCACCAGAAGTTACAAAGGAGCGCTTGGATTCCTAAGCGGATCAAGCCCATAGAAGAGGATTCCACCAAAAGGGGCGTAAGTGGTCAGGATAAGGTGGCACATCATATCCTAAGCGGAATGCCTCACAACGGCAAAAACCACCTTCAACGCGAACAAATCCAAACCCAGGCGGATCTAGTCTCCCACCTTAATGCAGTTGAGCCGAACCTCCAGATGGGTCTGGACCACCGTTTCAATGCAGTTGAGTTTGACCCCAAACGAGCCTAGTCTTTTGCCTCGGTGTAGCCAAGTTCAGCTCCCTGAGGGCTGCATCTAAGTTGAGCCTATGTGGCCCCTAGCCATGCACCTCGGCATGAAGCCCCGAGAGGCTGAGCCTACATACTCCCTAACCATGCATCTTGGCATAAAAACTCGAGGGTGGCACCTCGAATGAATAAGAGTTAAAAAGGACTCGCTCTCGAGCCATGTACCTCGGCGTGAAGCCCCAAGAGTTACACTTAGGCCGACGTGCTCCCTAGCTATGCACCTTGGTGAAAAGCCTCGAGGGCTGCATTTAGGCCGAGCCTATGTGATCCCTAGTCATGCACCTTGGCATGAAGACCCGAGGGTGGCATCTCGGATGAGTAAGAGTTAAAAAGGACTTGCTCCCAAGCCATTCACCTTGGTGTGAAGTCTCGAGGGCTGCACCTAGGTGAGCCTACGCGCTCCCTAGCCATGCACCTTAGCGAGAAGCCCCGATGGCTGCACTTAAATCGAGCATATGCACTCCCTAGCCGTGCACCTCAATGAGAAACCCTGAGGGCTACACCTAGGCTGAGCCTATGCACTCCCTAGTCATGCACCTCGGCAAAAAGACCCGAGAGATGCACCTAGGCCGAAGACCCCAGGACCGTACCTCAGCCGAATTGATGTGCTCCTGACACCCCAGCCAACATACTTCCATCATAACATGTACCCAACAAAAAGGCATGCAAGTGTGCCCTCCAAAGAAAGGCCTCAAAGGACGCCCTTCCAAGGGGGCAAATGATAGGGATAATTTTGCCTCATGCCAGTTCATCTACCACAAAGGCAAACACCTAAAAAGGGCTCCAAGTCACCAACCCCCAAATGGCATCGTAGTGCGTCTCGATGTGCCCTGCATCAATGACTAGCATCTCGATGTGCCCTGCATCAATGACTAGCATTAACCGCCCTTATCAAGATTAGATACCAGAATGATCAGGTGATTAGCCCGATCTTATCTCAAGCTAGCCAGTAAGAAGTCCAGCTAGCCAGTAAGAAGGCCTAAGGATCATGTATAAAAAGGAACTTATCAACTTATGCTGAGTGGGGTACTCTACACACTAATTCAGTCTTACAGCTTTTACTACTGTCTTCTCCCCCTTTACTAACTTAAGCAAGAGGAGCCACGTCGAGCAACCCCAGCGTCGGCCTGTCATGTAAGATCGTCGACTGCCCGAACGACCTAGCCCCTGGGGGGAAACCTTGCAACCAAGAAGACCCTAATCCACCTACCGAGCCATTTTGAATCGAGTCCTCACCAACATAACAGCTTTTGACCAAGTAGCCTACGCGGTCTCATCTCACCAAGTCTCCCACGTCAGCTAAGAAGAGGCAACTAGATGAGCCTGCACCTTCGATAGTGAACCAACTGAGCCGACTCTACTCATGACACCATCACTAAACAAGATTCAGTTATAAATCAAATCCTATTTTATCAGCACAATTGCATGAATTATGCTCACATTGATCCCAACAATTGCAACTGTCTTTAACAAGCAGCAATATCTATTTAGATAGAACATTTTTACCATTAATTTTCAATAATTAACATAGTTAAATGCAATGTAATACTTCCTCCTTAGCCATGCATAGATCATCTCTGCTAAAGCTTGGATTAAGAGACAGCTTATTTGTTGAGTTGCATGCAGATTATCAAACTCAAGTCTTGTAGGTTCTGAATTTATTTTCTTGTTGAAATCGAGTGTTGATGCCTGCTCTTTGATCTCTGTCTATCCTTGTGGCTGCTTCCCTTGTGGCTACTTCCCTCTCCAACCCTTACCTTGACCGATGAGCTCATACTCTGGATCACACGCCTTGTTGACCTCCTCCTAGAATGCCAGCCGTTGTCCCCAAGTGCAGCCTTGGCTATGTTGCCAGTTACCACCTCCCTATGGGGTTTAGTCGGTTGCTTGTTGAGATAAGCAAGCTGTGGGAGGAGGCTACAGACTGCCTTGCGGAGCTGGTCATCCCCGATGTTGGTCTGTATCGGGTTGCCAAGTAGGTTAAGGGCCAAGAGAGAGTCATAATTGG
This sequence comes from Musa acuminata AAA Group, assembly GCF_036884655.1. Lineage (NCBI taxonomy): Eukaryota > Viridiplantae > Streptophyta > Magnoliopsida > Zingiberales > Musaceae > Musa > Musa acuminata. The sequence continues at coordinate 31,533,776 of NC_088345.1, read as the reverse complement.
CGACAAGCTGGCCTAAGGCTTTTGCTGTGGATATCTTGTTGAAGCTCAGGTCAAGCACAGTAAGCTTCAAGAGCCTGTGTAGCCCCTCGACATCACTGATCTTGTTGCCCGTGAGGTAAAGTTCTTTAATTAGAACGCAGTTTGACAGTCCTGAAACAAGAATAACATTGCATCAAAAGATAATCCAAGAGAATGTTGTCCAAATGGAGTTCTTTATAAAATCAGATCTGAAATATGAATATGATTCATTGACCATGAGATAAAGGCTTAACAGATAGTCCACTAAATATTCAGAAATCTTCTCGGAATTGATTTTTCAGATGATCTACGAAAACAGGTAGCTTCTTCAAAAGATGATCAATCGACTAGATCTTTATAGCTAACAGAACCACAATTGCATTTGCCAATTTTGTTAAGTTGCTATCATGACATCAGCGCACCTATCATTTGGAAGGCTGTTACATGTGTATATATGTAGTTCTTGTACTAGCAAAGCCTTTAGCAAAATAAACCAAGATTATATTATCAGCAGAGAAAAAAACACAAAACTTAGAGATGAGTGACATGGCAATCTAATTTGTTTGAGCTTTAACATTCAGTTTGGTAGGATGAACTTAGTTTAAGATACCTCGATCATATGCTTAATTCTGAAAAGATGCACTAAAAGGAATATACAGATCACATAGTACCAAATGGTTGTATAACAGACGTTGCTGACAGACCATATTAACATACCAGAGGATGGGATTGAAACCAAAATCAAGTGCTCTTTAAAGGGACCACCAAACCAGAAATCCACTTGGAGCCCAGAGCTAGCTTACCATTTTAATTCTTAGAAATCCTATTTGCAAAAATTATTTTGGCAGTGAATCATCCGCAATGATTTTGATTTTTATAGTTGCATACTGTTAACTCAGAATTGGCAAGAACATTATAGAGTTTAAGAACATAAGAATCTTTTCAGCATGTAAAAGGACAAGGTCGTCAAGACCTTACCATGACCAATTCGTGAGATTCTGTTATAACTGAGATTAAGCACCCTTAGTTTCGTCAATTCTCTGAGACCTTCAATTGTGGCAATCTTGTTCCTTGACAAGTCAAGCATATGAAGGCTCTTAGGTAATGATCCAGGAGAAATATGAACTGCAGCAATAGCAAACAAGTCATATGCAGACATATAGAAAGAGTTTTAGAGACAAACATGCTTAACTTCCTTCTTCATGAATGCAATTAAGATACCATCTTATACCTATGAAATTGCCTGATAAATTGATCACTCGGAGGCTATTGAAGGCTGAAATAGCTGGTATTACTTTCAAACCCATGCAGGAAATGTGAGCCACTGCAGATAAGGAATTGAGAGATTCAACAATTTTGTTGGCCTGCACGATTTCCTCCATGGTGCGCCTGCTCATACCAGTCTGGTTCTTGCCTGAAGGTTCTCCCACCTCAGTAGAATCCATGTTAACATAAACTCCAGTGACCACTTCGTCATCATCAATTGGGTAGAAAGGGCTATCATCGAGACTATGGACCCAAGCATTAACTCTATCTAGAGACGAGGATTCTGCACAAAATGCTACCCATTGATTTTGAGGCCACAAATCATTCCTGATCTCAGGTTCTTCCATTGGCTTCTTGTTTTTTATGTCAATCTTACAGCTTGGTTCAAGCGTATCTGAGCAATAGCCACCTTTCTGCTTGGATGCATCAACAGTGGAGACTGTCCTCTCTGGTTTTGAGACCCAAGACTTGTGGAGATTCCTATGACTCCACAGGAAAAGCTTCCACCAGAGCTTCCTACTCCTTGAGGGAAGCACCTGGCTTGAAGATCTCTTCTTTAGCATCACCTTGTCAGCACTGCAGGAGGTCATTACAGATAATGGGCTGCCTAGAATGCCATGTGCTTCTCCACCACCATTTTCTGCTAGCTTTTGAAGATCTTCGGATGAATAGGACTTGGTAGGCGATGTAAGGAATTTACCAGATCTCTTTCTCTCTATGTTGGAGCATGAACGCTTCAGTGAGGGAGATCCCCAAAATGCTGTCGTCCTCCCCATCCCTGGATCGCTGACATGCCCGCTTTGGTCCAGCATATTGGGAGTGATCCCTGCAACTTTGTCTGACTTGTACTCCATCACATCGTTGTTGAATTCTTGATTAAAACCAGGGTATGCAAGTTCACCTTTCTCCATGGCTAACGCCTGGAGATCAAAGTCAGAGAAGTCCCTTTTCATAGATAAAACATCATCATGCTCATCACCTCCCTCATAAGCTGCCTCAACTGCTGCTGTAGTCCTTGTCAGGATCTCATTAGTGTTCCCATTCCCATCAACCTTCAAATTGCTCACAGAGCTCTTTCCTTGAGCTTTTAAAGGTACTGAATCCCCGAAAGATGCCTCCTTGATTCCCATCTCGAGAGAAGGATGAAGGAGATCTTCTGGTTTAACTCGCAAATCTCCAGTACTATTCACCCTTTTGGCATCAACAGCTTTGGATGATTTCTACGAGTAACAATTCTAAAAATCAGTACCAAGTTCCTAACAAGATAAATCATAAAAAAGATTGACAGCAAAAATCCAGCACTGACTTCGGATTTCTTCTTCATTCCGATGAGAAGATTAGAGAAGCAACTGAACCTTGCCATCTTCTGGGGCGTTAATAAATCCACAAACAACACAAGATCTTCCTTTGTAGATTCCCAAACAATATTGTGCAGCTAACAAACCCTAGTAAGCAAAAGAGTAAAGAACTATGCCTAGTAGATGTATCTTACAATAGATTGAGCGGTCAGCCGTTGTCGATCGGGTATCCTTTTACCATACAACAAAGAAGCCAAACAAAGAGGAGAGTGGAGTGAGGAGGAAAGACAGCGTCCTCCCGAGCCCACACCTCTCTCAAGGTGAGAGGAGACGGTACTTCAGGGGCGGCCAGAGTGATCGAACAAGATATTGGGAGGCAGGATTCCCTTTGGACTCCGTCTTTGATGTTGGTTCTGTAGATTGCTGGAAGAAACAAGTTAGATCTCAAAGCAAACCCAATGATTCATAAGGCATATAATATAATAGGAAAACAAATCTAACAAAAACGACATTTTTTAAATTTTTTATTCCATCAAAATCACTAGAAGGGAAGAACAATCAGCACTCAATTTTCCCTTTATTTCCTCAGAACAGAAGGATGAAAAAGCGAAGAACAAGCGGATTCATTCATGAATAAAGATTAAAAAAGAATCCAGCAAACAGAGAAGAAGTCCATGGGTTTCTAAAAGTAGGAGTTTTGCTTGATCCAGAAAGGTAATAGTACTAATTGATCCAGAAACTGTTGCTTGATCCGAAAGCAACCGTTTTTTTCTGGTTCAAGCTTTCGAACCCTTCCATCTTCCTCTAGAGAAGAAACACATCAAACGCTTGTTGGACTCCTAAATCTGAAGCAAACATCATAAATTGAGAGCACCGTGTCACAAACATATCGAGGAAAGAACGAATCCCAACCAGAAGGATAGAAACAATGAAAAACTAAAACAAAGAACTAATTTTCTATTCCCAGGTTCCGCAAAAAATCCGAACTTTAACCTTCTCCGCAACACCCACGAACTTGCAGAGATCAATGAAGAATACTCGTAAGAGATGGAGAGGGTGATGAAGTAGGAAAGAAACAAAGCAAAATTAAGAAAAAGGTCTTATTTTCAATTACCGAACTCCCAAAAATCCGACCTTTGGCCTTCTCCTGCAACACCCACAAACTTAGAACTCATCCAGAAAGAGTACTCCTAAGCGATGGAGAAACTAATCAAGAACTCGTTAGTTCCAATACCAGTGTCAGACACCGCTGTCTGCGGACAAGACGAACCTCTACGGTGTGCACGGCGCAGAATAGCTCAGCGAGAGAGAGAGAGAAACACACGAGAAAGAAGTGGAGAGGAGGCTTGAGGGAGGGAAACGTGGTGGAAGCCGGTAGAAATAGGAGGCTAAGCGGGATAATTATATATTACTTCTCGTACTTATTTAGGATGATCCTTATACTTTATGGATTAGCATGGGATCCTCAAAGTTCAATATTTAATCTTAATTTTCTTTACATTAGGAATGAAAGGAATAAAAAAATAATTTTATATAAACCCCACTTTCTTGTCCTAAGGTAGTGTAGACTAGCGGTGACATCTATGATGTACAAGGTTGACACTCGTATTTCCTTTAGAATGTCACCCTCATGCCCCTTCAGGACTACGGATGATAGACCACCGATGCCATCAATGGTATTCAAGGCTGGCGCTTGGATCTCCTTTGGAATGTCAGCATCGCACTCCTCCAATTACGTTATAGATGACAAACTAACAATGGTGTCGATAATGCACGAGGTTGGTGCTTGGATCTCCTATGGAACACCACCCTCGCATGCCATCGATGTTGTCATTGGTCTTCCATTCATAACGTAACCGAAGGTGCACGAGGGTGATGTTTTAGAGGAGATTTGGGTGTCGGCCTTGCGTGCCACCGACACCACTGCTAGTTTATTATCTACAACGCAATTAGAGCCGTAGGAGGATGGCATTTCAGAGGAGATTTGGGCATTGGCCTCACATGCCATCAACGTCGTCGACCTCGCGCCCCACCAACATCGCTTACGTTCGTAGGGAGAAAAGCTTATATGAAAATTTTATTTTATCCTTTTTATTCATAACGAAATTGACAATGTGAGGAGAATTAAAATTAAATATTTCACTTTCGGAAGTGTAGATATCATATATTTTTTTTTTTAAATATAGAGACCTAAATGTTAATCGTAGATAACTACAACGTGTAATATGTAATTACCCTAAGGGAAGTGTCACTGTTAAAAGAAAAGTAAAAGGTGCCCGAGGGTAAGGTATTGGTGCGACATGAGAATGTCTTCTTCTACACTATTATTATTATTTGGGGATGTTGCTATTTTGATTTTGTTTATGTTAATGCTTTTGTTTTTGATCTGATAACAAAACTACAATACTATTAGGCATTTTAACCCTCGGCAAAAGTCATTTTACGGGCTTTTAGAATTTACCTATAGGCGTGTTAATATAATCAAATGCCCAACAAAAACCCTCAATTAGTCCACTTTATTATTAGCTTATAATCGAACAGGTTCATCATTCATCCAATTGAATTTAAAAAAATCTCTAAAATAATAGAAGAACTATTTATATCAATATTTTTAGCGTGAAAATTTGAGATGATTAGGTCAAACCTCATGGTGCTACATTTATTAAAGGGATACATGTTAGACTCATTACAAAATTAAGATTAAAATATGCCAAATTGGACTGTAATGACCCCTAAATTCAATATATTACATAAAAATAATTATGTAATTATTTATATCATTTTTCACTCCATATTCAAAATTAAATTTGCGGTGAGTTGCACAAATCTTATGTTACACTTGTATCATAAATGAATCATGCTAAACTCAGTTATTAATCTTGATTTTGCAACCGGGTATAACATAATTTATTTAGCAGTATAACACTATAAAGTTTGTCCAATTCAACTGGGTCGAATTTACGAAAATTTATATTCAAACACTATAAGCTATATAAGATTTCTTAATGGACAAGGACACACTTGTCTTTATCATTTTAAGTGATCCGTTTTGGAGAAGGATTTGACGATCTCAATCCATTCGCCGAATAAGTTATGCTGAATGGGAGAATTGATAGAATTGTTGGAAGATCAAACGCGTACACATGAGCAATATATTTTTTTCTTAGTAGACTATAAATGAGAACGTTGTTGAGATAGATGATGATGAAATCACCAACGTTTGAGATATTTTTGCTTTGATTATGATTATGATTTTTGTATTTTATCTTTAGAACAGAACTACAATATTATTAGGTGATTTACCCCTAAAAAATCTGATTTCATGGGCTTTTACCTTAGAACGACCCACTCTTTAGAATTTTATATCCCAATCTAATCATATGCCCAAAAAAACCCCCCTCAATTAGTTCATTGAACAATTAGTTTAAATGCATCGAACTAGTTCATTATGTATCAAATTGAACTTTAAAAAATCTCTAAAATAAAAAAAATTATAGAGTTACTATTTATGTCATCTTCTTCCTTGGCCATTAAAGTTTGAGATGATTAGATCAAACTTTATGGTGTTGCATTCATAAATGTAATATGTTACGCTTATTGCAAAATCAAGATTAAAATATGTCAAATTGGACTATCAAAACTCATAAATTCAATAAAAAAAAGAACCAATGTTACAATTATTTATATCATTTTTCTTTTCAGGTTTAAATTTTGAGATGAAATGCAGAAACTTATGTTGTTATACTAGTAAATGAACTTTTTCAACTCGACCGTAGAAAAATGTATAATGCAGTTCATCTTAATCTTGATTATGCTATTGAGTGTAATACATCTTATTTACAAATATAATATCATAATGTTTGTCCAACTCAACTGAGTGAAATTTAAGTAGATTTATACTCAAACCCTATAAACCATATAAGAGTTTTTAATGAACAAGGACATACTTATATTTTTCGTCGTCTCGGGGCAACCTCAACTAAATTCTGAAAAGTGGTTTAAAAGCACATAAAATCTAGTTTTTTTAATAAATTATTCAATAATATTTCTATATTCTATTAGTTTGTTAAAAGTAAATGTGTCAGTAACACAAAACTATAACAAAAACAAATTAGAATGTGATTTCGATCATGCTCTATTGATTTCAGATGTCCCTTATTAACCACCTCTTATAACGTGATTCATATGTATTTAATGGCAAATCAATCTTATTATCGTGATCTCATCATGATCTAATTTCCATTGCATAAATCCATGGACATCATAATATATGCAATGAGCAATATAAAGTGAGAAAAATACCAAATAAATAATAAGCAAAAAGAGTTCATGTTATGTCACATATGCTATCACTCACGTGATTGGCTTATAGGGCACCTATGACTAATAGCAACGGGGTGCATCATTTTACCTATTTGCTCCTCTTCTTCCCCATCGCCTTAGGTCTGCTAGTCATAGGTGTCCTATAAGCCAATCACATAAGTGATGACACGTGTGACTTGATATACAATCTTTTTTTCTTATTATTATTATGACATTCTCTCATTTTATACTACCTATTATTTATATATATTATGATGTTCATGAATCTGTACAATGAGAATCAGATCATGATGAGATCTTGATAATAAGACCGATTCACCTTTAAACATATACCTTAAATAATCCTAGTTATAGATTACTCAAGAGGGCCATCGAGATAACTAGAAAAAAATGAGACCGATTTACCTTTAAACATATACCTTAAATAATCCTAGTTATAGATTACTCAAGAGGGACATCGAGATAACTAGACAAACTAGTGTGTTGTATACCTATCCATATGATGAAGGCGGTTAGTCTCATAGTTGCTTATGTGGGGATACTAAGGATACAATGCAAGTGCTCATTGGGGAATAAGTTCAATGATTGATCTACTCACAGAATGCTGGATGGTTGATGATACCTTATTATCAGACAATGATTTCGTCATCCCAATAGTGTACATGGCCCTTAGACTTGAGACACCAAGGATATCCTATATAAGTACTCTACTCTTTTATATCAGACTTATATATTTGTAAGTTCTAAATCTAGTATAACCAGTCATTGAGAGTGACAGCCAACCTTACGAGGGTTATTAAGTGTCGATAGAGGATCATCTACTTTCATGAGAGGAATATCCTATGTGTTCTTGCTTAGACAAATCCTTGGCCAATGTTATTTAGATTGATAGAGAAAGAGTTCTCCAAGAGAATCTGATTAGAGCAAGACTCGAGAAAAAATCGTATGGGCCTAACAGCACGATACCTGGTATATGGTCTCTGGGATATTAGATGGATGAGGGACTATAGGTACATGATAATTGAGGACAGATAGGTTTAAATGATTGGATTCTCTTGTATCGTTTGGGGTCTATGGCGTAGTGGCCAAGTACATCCGCAATCGTTAAGTGAAGTGAATTATGTTAGGATCGAGAGCACTAAGAAGGGGGGGGTGAATTAGTGCAGCGGAAATCTTACAGCGATTAAAAACCAAAAGCTGCGTTCGTTCAAAAACTATTATGATGCAAAAGCAAATTCTCAGTTTGTATCTAAGTGCAGTTTGCGTCTAAGCGCAGATTGCGTCTAAGCGCAGTTTTGCGTCTAAGCGCAGTTTACGTCTAAACTCAGATTTACGTCTAAACGCAGTTTTACGTCTAAACGCAGATTTACGTCTAAACGCAGATTTACGTCTAAACGCAGATTTACGTCTAAACGCAGTTTTACGTCTAAACGCAGATTTACGTCTAAACTCAGAAACTTGTTTGTATACTCGCAGAAGGCAGTATGCAGTTGAAATCAAGACGTAAACGTGAACTGAAATCTGATGATTGAGCGAGGAAAGCCGATTTACGTCTGAATGCAGTTTTACGTCTAAATGCTGAAACTCGTTCGTAAAATCGTAGAGGAAAGTTTGCAGTTATCAATAGGATCAAAATGTAAGTGTAAACTGCAAAGAAGCTCGTTCGTAAAAGCACGGAAGATAGTTCTGCAGAATCAAACGTAAACGTAAACAGTAATGTATGAAAATACGAATTTACGTCTAAATGCAGATTCGGAAGAACAGCACTTAGAACTTGTTCGTGAAAGCGCAGAGAGCAGTAGCAATGAAGGAGGTTTGCAGTAATGATAAAGTGCTCGAAAATAAATGCAAACCAGAGATTTAGAGTGGTTCGGTCAGCCTTGACCTACTCCACTTTTGTCTTCCTCCACCGACGAGGTTGCCGACGTCAACTAGGTGCCTTCCTTCAATGGGCGAAGGCTAACTGCCCTTTTACAGTTTCTCTCCTTTTGACAGGCTTAGGAGACAACCTTTACAGACCTTTCTCTCCTCACTTTACAATTGAAAACTTGAAGAACAGAAGGAGGAGACTTAAAGGCTTTACAACACTTTTTGAGCTCTTAGAATCACAGAAAAGATCAAGATTTCGGTGTAGGTCTGTATCTTTTCAGTGCTGAATGGGTGGGGTATTTATAGGCCCCAACCCAATTCAAAATTCGAGCTCAAAACGATCAAATCGATCAAATCCCAGAATTCTGGGATCAGGCGGTTGCACCTCTTGACTGGAGAGGTGGCACCGCCTGGCAGAGCTCGAAGACTGAGCTCAGGCGATTGCTTCTCTCTGCCAGAGCTCGAAGACTGAGCTCGATGGTTGCATCACCTGGCAGAGCTCGAAGACTGAGCTTGGTGATTGCATCACCTGGCAGAGCTCGAAACTGAGCTCGGTGGTTGCATCACCTGGCAGAGCTCCAAACTGAGCTCAGGCTGATGCACCTCTCTGCCAGAGCTCGAAGACTGAGCTCGGTGATTGCATCACCTGGCAGAGCTCGAGACTGAGCTCAGGCTGATGCACCTCTCTGCTAGAGCTCGAAGACTGAGCTCGGTGGTTGCATCGCCTGGCAGAGCTCGAAACTTGAGCTCTGGCGGTGCTACCTCTTGGCAGAGGAGGTTGCACCGCCCAGTCTAGCTCGAAGACTGAGCTCTGGGCGGTTGCACCTCTCGGCTGGGGCGGTTGCACCTCCCAGCCTCGCAGCCCTGGCGGTTGCACCTCCTGGCTGGGGCGGTTGCACCTCCCAACCTCGCAGGAAGACATAGCCTGGGCGGTGCTACCTCCAACCCTGGCGGTGGCACCTCTTCACTATTCCAGCTCACTTGGTTTGGCTCCAAACTTGGTCCAAACCAGTCCGAACTTGGGCCTAATTGGCCCCTACTTGGGTTATAGGATTAACACCTAATCCTAACCCTAATTAACGTGCTAACTATGAATTTAAAGACATTTTCTAAGCTATTACAAAGTCCGCAAGTCAAGACTTCTTCTAGCGAGCTTCCGGCAAACTTCCGGCGGTCTTCCGATGAACTCTCGGAAACCATTCTGCGGACTCCCGGCAAGCTCCTAGACTTCACGATTTGTTCTTAGAGAGTTCCAACGAGCTTCTTCGGCAAGCTCCGATCTTTCTCGGCGAGCTCCGCGAACTCCCAACGAATCTTCGGACTTCCGTCGAACTCTCGAACTCGCAACAAATCCATCGCGCTTGACTCCGACACTTTGTTTCGCTTTATGTCTTCATCGTTATCATAGTTAATCCTGCACAATTAAAACAAAACTTCAATCGAGACAATTAATCCTAAGCAATTAACCAAGTTGTCCGACATGTCATTGGTCCCTCGACGCTTCGTCCGATTCTTCGGCGCATCGTCCTCTCGTGCAGCCTATTGCCCAATCGGCCAGTTGACTCCGCAACTCCGATATCCTTGGCACAATACCCGCTCTTCTTGGCCCGATGCCCGAGTCCACGGCCCGAAGCCTTCTGTCGATACGCCGACCGATCCACCGGCCCGACGTCCAATCTTCTGACATGTTCTTTCGGCACAACATGATTTTCCTGCTTTAATTATCTCATCCTGATCGAAGCATCCTGCGTCACTCAAAACGCAGATTAAATCATAAACATATATCAAGTAGTTTCATCATCAAAATACGAGATTCAACAATCTCCCCCTTTTTGATGATGACAATCACTTGATGACGGAGTTAAACTTAACTCCCGGAGTTTAAACAAACTCCCCCTATCAATATGCCATATTGATAGAACCTTGAATTCAAACTGAATTCAAGTCATTGCAATATTCATCATGAATACTTGCAACACGTCAACATGAACTTATGCATAAACTTATGCATCACATGTCATGTCATCAACATACTTCTCCCCCTTTGTCATCAACAAAAAGGAGAAGTACTACAATCAAGTGTGTGTGATATTGGTTCAACTCATTGCATGAAAATCATAATATCAAGTTTTATCATCTTGCAAGTTTGCTAATATCAAATACCAACATGAAAAATTGCGATGTAGGCTTTTGATATCATAATGCAAACATTTCAAGTGTTTATCAATTATAGCATTTCATCACATGGTAGGATATCAACGCGTAAAATTACGATACAAGTTCTTGATATCTTAACGCATGATGAAAACATGGCATAATACAAGTTTGGCAATCATAGCATCAATTCATATATCTCTTAATGATGCAAGTATTGCAAATATGGCAATCATATCAATTCATATATCTCTTGATGATGCAAGCCTAGCATCAGTGTTCATAGCATCAATTCATATATTTCTCCCCCTTTGTCATCAACAAAACGGAGAACGATATAAGCAAATTTTAAGCATAAGTGCTTATTGTTATGTATGTGAAATAAATCCTTGCAAGTAAAAACACTTTCATCCATATTCATCAAATCCATTTCTCAAAAAATATTTTTCACATGATGTGTGTATGAGAGATGTATTTGCTAGTCAATTACATATGTCAAAAATCAATGATATGAACTAAACTTGATATGGCATATGCTTGTTAAGTTTGGAAGAGAGTGAACTTGATATGTCAGACTCAAGAGAATCCGAAAATGAAATTTGAGTCTTTCTTCCATTCGAACAAGGTTTTGCTATAGATATTCAATTACAATCATGAAGGTAAAGCATGCTTGTTATCATGGAAGTTTTGTATTCAAGCACATAATTTTCAACATGTAATTGTGTAAAATCATTATGCCAGTCAAGTGATTCAATCATTCAATCAAGAAGGTTCGAAAAATAATTTTAACACGTTCAATCATTAAGACGTATTTTTGCCATTGTTTTTCAAATTCAATCATAAAGATAAGACATACTCATCATCATGATAGTATGATAGCAGGTTTACCATATACAAGCTAGCAAAAAATTTGTACATTTTAAGGCCCGCAAGCTAGCAATTTTGAGATGTTCAAGAAAGCAACTCTTGCTTCTTGATATATGCAAATTTGTCAAGTTTTGCTAGATGTGCAAGTTAGCATTTTTGCCTCTTGAGATAGGCAAGCTAGCAATCAAGTTTTTTCATCTTCTTGACTTGTACAAGCTAGCTATCTCCCCCTTTGTCATTGTCAACAAGGGAAAAACCCTTTACATCAATTTCTAAATCATGACAAAGGTAAGTAATCATTCTTATTTGTGCATCATTATAGTTTCAATGCACAAATTTATTAACATTACATTTCAAAAAATTTATGCATGATACCGAAAAATCAATCATCATCATGAGCATATCAAACATGATATTCAAGCATTCATGATACATCATTTTGGCAGCATGATCATAGATATTCAAACGATGGTATCTAGAATTCATTACATCCTATTATGCATGATCATTAACTCCTCATTTGTATTTCATGCATTATTTCATTTCATCTCATAAGGAATATCAAGAAGAGTTATTGGATGATGAGATAAATATTTTATGAATACACAGAATATCATAAGTGTTTCATGTATTCATATTATCACATGAAGCATATTATCATTTTTAAGATTCATAACATGAATAACGTTATTACTATTTCATCAAAATTAGTTTCGAGATTCACATAATATCATGAAATCATTAATCTCGATAAAATGGGAAAAACATTTTCTTTTTAAGTGATTCTTTTAACACATCATAAAAAAGAAAAACTCATTCATAATTCAAGTGATTTACAAGATATCATAAATGAATTTATCACTTGTATTTCACTAAAATCGAGAACTCTAGAGTTAGAAAAATGATTGAAGCATTTAATCTGATTGAAGAATGATTCATATTTAAAGTGTAGCATTTGTCAAATCTGAAATCATCAAGTATAACTTTAATATTTTCATTGCAACATTAAGCAAGGTTTCATTGAAGATAATTTTGAATGATTCTTATAAATGCCTAAAACTTCTTTAATTTTAATTTATGATTGACTTTATAATAGCATGCTCAAATCTTTATTCTTATGTCAAAACCATACATTATATTTAATAAACAAAGACAATGAAAAATATCAAGCCTTCCAGACAAAAGCCATGTATCGTCATTGAAAAGCAATATGAAAATCATCAAAATATACATTCTTGCTTCTCAAGCACATAAGATTAATCTCACTAGGTGTAAAATCATTAGATTTCTATCTTGCATTAACATAAGACATGCAATTTTCATTATCATTTTCAAGATTACAAGCATGATCATATTTTTGCATTTTCATTGTTAAATTATTAAAAATATAATTTTCAACAAAATTTAAAGAAAAAGAAAAGTGCATCATGAAAAGCATCATGTAATTTCGAAGTAAATTAGGGGGATTTCGATTACCTCATCATTGTAGGCTGTTAAGGCGTAGTTTGCCGCCTTGCTTTTGTTGACTTTCTCTTCTTCGGAGGAGCTCGATTCATCCCAATTTTTGTTCTTCTTCTTGCGTTTAAAGCAAGTAGTTCCATTCTTTTTGCTTTTTAATTTTCGTTTCATTTTAAGTTCACCATCACTTGAGCTTATGCTCGAGTGGTCTTCAAATGTTCTATGTCCCAAATCCTTCCTGTTCTTTGGAAGGTTGGTTTGTTCATCATTGTCCTCATCACTTGAGTCATCGCTCAAGTGGCATTCATTTGTCCAGAGTTCCAAATCCTTCCTGTTCTTTGGAAGGTGGTTCTCAAGTTCTTCACGTGCATTGCACGTCATTTCATATGTGATCAATGAACCAATTAGTTCTTCAAGTGGAAAATGGTTCAAGTTTTTCGATTCTTGAATAGCAGTTACTTTTGAATCCCAAGTTTTAGAAAGTGAGCGCAAAACTTTGTTAACGAGTTCAAAATCCGAAAAGCTTTTACCAAGTGATTTTAAACCATTGACGACATCCGTAAAACGGGTGTACATGTCAACAACGGTTTCGCTTGGTTTCATATGAAAAAGCTCGAAATCAAGCAGTAGAATATTAACTTTCGAGTCTTTGACTCTACTAGTTCCCTCGTGCGTGATTTCAAGAGTGCGCCAAATATCAAAAGCCGTTTCACACGTAGAAATCCGATTGAACTCATTTTTGTCCAATGCGCAAAATAAGGCATTCATAGCCTTTGCGTTTAAAGAAAAATTCTTCTTCTCCAAAACCGACCATTCGTTCATCGGTTTGGAGGGAAGTTGAAAACCGTTTTCAATGATATTCCATAAATCCAGATTTAGAGAAATTAAGAAAACTCTCATTCGAGTTTTCCAATAAGTGTAGTCCAATCCGTTAAAGAACGGTGGACGAAAGACCGAACAGCCCTCTTGAAAAGTCATTTCTCTCGGGTGTAAATCCGAAATGAGAAATACCCCGCTCTGATACCAATTGTTAGGATCGAGAGCACTAAGAGGGGGGGGTGAATTAGTGCAGCGGAAATCTTACAGCGATTAAAAACCAAAAGCTGCGTTCGTTCAAAAACTATTATGATGCAAAAGCAAATTCTCAGTTTGTATCTAAGTGCAGTTTGCGTCTAAGCGCAGATTGCGTCTAAGCGCAGTTTTGCGTCTAAGCGCAGTTTACGTCTAAACTCAGATTTACGTCTAAACGCAGATTTACGTCTAAACGCAGATTTACGTCTAAACGCAGTTTTACGTCTAAACGCAGTTTTACGTCTAAACGCAGATTTACGTCTAAACTCAGAAACTTGTTTGTATACTCGCAGAAGGCAGTATGCAGTTGAAATCAAGATGTAAACGTGAACTGAAATCTGATGATTGAGCGAGGAAAGCCGATTTACGTCTGAATGCAGTTTTACGTCTAAATGCTGAAACTCGTTCGTAAAATCGTAGAGGAAAGTTTGCAGTTATCAATAGGATCAAAATGTAAGTGTAAACTGCAAAGAAGCTCGTTCGTAAAAGCACGGAAGACAGTTCTGCAGAATCAAACGTAAACGTAAACAGTAATGTATGAAAATACGAATTTACGTCTGAATGCAGATTCGGAAGAACAGCACTTAGAACTTGTTCGTGAAAGCGCAGAGAGCAGTAGCAATGAAGGAGGTTTGCAGTAATGATAAAGTGCTCGAAAATAAACGCAAACCAGAGATTTAGAGTGGTTCGGTCAGCCTTGACCTACTCCACTTTTGTCTTCCTCCACCGACGAGGTTGCCGACGTCAACTAGGTGCCTTCCTTCAATGGGCGAAGGCTAACTGCCCTTTTACAGTTTCTCTCCTTTTGACAGGCTTAGGAGACAACCTTTACAGACCTTTCTCTCCTCACTTTACAATTGAAAACTTGAAGAACAGAAGGAGGAGACTTAAAGGCTTTACAACACTTTTTGAGCTCTTAGAATCACAGAAAAGATCAAGATTTCGGTGTAGGTCTGTATCTTTTCAGTGCTGAATGGGTGGGGTATTTATAGGCCCCAACCCAATTCAAAATTCGAGCTCAAAACGATCAAATCGATCAAATCCCAGAATTCTGGGATCAGGCGGTTGCACCTCTTGACTGGAGAGGTGGCACCGCCTGGCAGAG
Organism: Musa acuminata AAA Group; assembly: GCF_036884655.1. NCBI lineage: Eukaryota > Viridiplantae > Streptophyta > Magnoliopsida > Zingiberales > Musaceae > Musa > Musa acuminata. The sequence continues at coordinate 31,518,347 of NC_088345.1, read as the reverse complement.
CTCGAAGACTGAGCTCAGGCGATTGCTTCTCTCTGCCAGAGCTCGAAGACTGAGCTCGATGGTTGCATCACCTGGCAGAGCTCGAAGACTGAGCTTGGTGATTGCATCACCTGGCAGAGCTCGAAACTGAGCTCGGTGGTTGCATCACCTGGCAGAGCTCCAAACTGAGCTCAGGCTGATGCACCTCTCTGCCAGAGCTCGAAGACTGAGCTCGGTGATTGCATCACCTGGCAGAGCTCGAGACTGAGCTCAGGCTGATGCACCTCTCTGCTAGAGCTCGAAGACTGAGCTCGGTGGTTGCATCGCCTGGCAGAGCTCGAAACTTGAGCTCTGGCGGTGCTACCTCTTGGCAGAGGAGGTTGCACCGCCCAGTCTAGCTCGAAGACTGAGCTCTGGGCGGTTGCACCTCTCGGCTGGGGCAGTTGCACCTCCCAGCCTCGCAGCCCTGGCGGTTGCACCTCCTGGCTGGGGCGGTTGCACCTCCCAACCTCGCAGGAAGACATAGCCTGGGCGGTGCTACCTCCAACCCTGGCGGTGGCACCTCTTCACTATTCCAGCTCACTTGGTTTGGCTCCAAACTTGGTCCAAACCAGTCCGAACTTGGGCCTAATTGGCCCCTACTTGGGTTATAGGATTAACACCTAATCCTAACCCTAATTAACGTGCTAACTATAAATTTAAAGACATTTTCTAAGCTATTACAAAGTCCGCAAGTCAAGACTTCTTCTAGCGAGCTTCCGGCAAACTTCCGGCGGTCTTCCGATGAACTCTCGGAAACCATTCTGCGGACTCCCGGCAAGCTCCTAGACTTCACGATTTGTTCTTAGCGAGTTCCAACGAGCTTCTTCGGCAAGCTCCGATCTTTCTCGGCGAGCTCCGCGAACTCCCAACGAATCTTCGGACTTCCGTCGAACTCTCGAACTCGCAACAAATCCATCGCGCTTGACTCCGACACTTTGTTTCGCTTTATGTCTTCATCGTTATCATAGTTAATCCTGCACAATTAAAACAAAACTTCAATCGAGACAATTAATCCTAAGCAATTAACCAAGTTGTCCGACATGTCATTGGTCCCTCGACGCTTCGTCCGATTCTTCGGCGCATCATCCTCTCGTGCAGCCTATTGCCCAATCGGCCAGTTGACTCCGCAACTCCGATATCCTTGGCACAATACCCGCTCTTCTTGGCCCGATGCCCGAGTCCACGGCCCGAAGCCTTCTGTCGATACGCCGACCGATCCACCGGCCCGACGTCCAATCTTCTGACATGTTCTTTCGGCACAACATGATTTTCCTGCTTTAATTATCTCATCCTGATCGAAGCATCCTGCGTCACTCAAAACGCAGATTAAATCATAAACATATATCAAGTAGTTTCATCATCAAAATACGAGATTCAACAAATTATTATGAAGATAATAATTCATTGATCCAAAAAGCATCCTGGTATGTATGACTCATGACCAGCTTGATATTGGGCCTAGATGGTCACATATATATAGTAGGTGTTACCGTGAGTAGAGATTCAGATATGAGAAATTCGTCGGAGACCCTATCTTATTAGATATCCAATAAGCCCTTGAATTATTGGATTTTATGGATGAGATCCAATAAGAGCTAATAAGAAATTATTGGGTAGAGACCCATTAATCTAAGAGTCTTGGATAATTAGATGAAGATCTAGTACTCGATAGGGTAGGATCTATTAGAGTTAAGTTAATTAGGGGCCTTTATAAATAGAAGGGAACCAAAGGTCCATGAGTTGGGGCTTTTGGGTGACACCTCCTATTCTCCTCTCCCTTTCTCCTCCTTAGATAACAGGTGTGGAAATTTGGGCAGCGAATTAAGGAGCATCATTACAACCCTACAGTGTGGATCATTATTAAAGATGAGGACGTTTGATCTCCTTCGTCCTCTTCTACAGATCTGCTAGGATTCATGGATATACAATCTCCATAGGTAACACAACTATCCCACACGTGGCTTTTCAGTTTTGTAAGTTTTTGCACACCAATCTTCGCAAGACAACGAACACCTTTCTAATGAAAATTTGGGGTTTTTGTCTTTTGCTCTTCCACTACGCATGTAATGTCGCCCCTAGATTTCCCAACAGTGGTATCAGAGCCAAGTTGTTTATGTAAAAGATTGGTTTTAAACTACGTATGTAATGTTTTAGAAAAGTTTTTGAAGTCAAAATCGTTAACACCAAAGGCGAGAAAGGGCAGCAATTATTGTTGCTCATGCAGAAGTGGCCAAAGGCTGCTTGCAGCCTTCGCCGTTTGCATGCAGGCGGTTGGCTGTCGGCGGCCTGCCTATAGTTGGTCGCCAATAGTGGTGCTCGTATGTGCAAGCATTGTCCCCACAAGGGGCAAAGCCTACAAGCGCTATGCCCATGGGTAGAATAGCCCGTAGGGGTGCCTGCCAACTAGGGCTACCATAGCGGCAGTGGTGCTCGCAGGTGCGCTCGCCCATAGTGGCGGCGGTGCCTGTAGGGGCGATGTCGCAAGCGGGTAGAGGCAGTGCCCCTACCCATTGTAGTGACCGCCATCAATAGGGTGGCGATGGTCGCAACGCAGCAAAGGCAGGGCAATAGGGTTTTTAGGCAAAAGGATAGTTTTGCCCCTTATAATTTTAGAAATTTTAAGTTCTCTCCTCTTTGTCAAAATTACCTAAAATGCCCCTCATAATTCAAAAAATTCCTTACATGTCCCCAATGTAAAAAAATATTAGTTAATTAAAAATTTTAATTAATTATTAGTATTATCTAGTAGTCCTACATATGATGTATGATGTGGACGGATGATCATGGACTATGTGATGTGCATGTACATGTGACGTGATTATTATTATTGAGGCCTACGAGCCTCCAATTTATTTCTCATTCATTGTCGAGCCTACATGCCTATGATTATATTATAATTACATGAGGCACAGCGGGAGCATGGAACCATAGCGAGGCCCACGAGACCGAGACGGTTGATCGCGACGCATAAAGATGCGCTGAGATGCCGACGGATCCGACGCGGATGAGATGGACGATCACAAGGTATGGAGATATGTCCCTGCACACATAGATCTTGATGTGAGTGATTAGACCCACTCGCTCGGGCTTGATCACATTAGGATGTGGTCCATGATCATCTTGTGTGATTGCTTGTACACATACTAGATATATGTATATATATTTGCATATGATGTAAATATATATTAAATATATATGTGTATGACACATCATACAAATAAAAAATCCTCTATCTCGATAATATTAAGTCAATAAAAGTGAATCAATTAGATTGACTCACGTGGCCTTCCATTGTTATAGGTAGGGGTTAATTCCCGATGTAAGTTGAGTTAGTCGAGTCACTAGAGGCTCACCTATATCACAATTCGTCATACGTTTTACACCCATCTTCTCCATTTCACAAGTTTAGGAGACAACCTTTACAAGCACACACACTCCTTTCTAAATAGAATTCTAAGTTTAAGCTAGAGGAGGAATTTCTCAAGTGATATCTACAACGTTTTCTCACTTTAAAACTCTTGTGCTTATGTAGTTTAACCAGAGATGAGAGGGGTATTTATAAGCCTCAAGTTGATTCAAACTTGGAGCCTAAAAACATCTCATCTCGGGTTTCCTGGGTTCGGGCGGTACCACTACCAATGTCAGTCTGACACTGACACTGACTGGGCAGTACCACCACCTAGCACTAGGCCACTAGGCGATACCACCGTCCAAACTAGTGGTACCACCACTTGGCACCCTACCAGGGGTGGTACCACCGCCTAGACAAGCGGTACCATCGCCTGACACAATCTCGAAGACTGTGCCACGACGGTGCCATCTCTTGGGTCACTATTTAGGTCTTTCATTGGACCCAACACAGTCCTTACATAGGCCCAATTGGCCCATAATTGGATTGGCCCAAATCTAATCCTAATTATATGCTAATTATGAAATCTAAGGCATACTTAAGCTAAACAAGTCCTTAGGTCTTGGTTTCTTCCGGCGAGTTTCCGGTGATCTTCTAGCGAATTTCTGATGATCTCCCGGCAATATTCCAACGGACTTTTGGCAAGCTCCTGGACTTCTTCTTGGTGAGTTCTGACGAGCTTCTTCTAGTAAGCTCCTGTACTTCTCGGTTGGTTCCTACAGAACTTCCGATGAACGTTTGGACTTCCGATGAACTTTCAAACTCCTAACAAAATCGTGTCCTTGACTCCGGGACTTCATTTTGCTTCATGCCTTGCTATTGTAGTTAATCCTTCATATGTAAAACACACTTCGATCTAGACAATTATTACTAAGCATGAATCATGTTCTTCGGCATATCATTGGTCCATCATCGCTTCGTCCGATTCTTCAACGTATCATTCTCTTTTTCGGCCTATTGCCCAATCAGCCAGTTGACCTCCGCAACTCCAATATCCTTTGTGCAATATCCGCTCTTCTTGGCCCGATGCCTAAATCCATGGCTCGAAGCCTTCTATCGATACGTCGACCGATCCTTAGGCCCGACGTCCACTCTTCTGACATGTTTTCCTCCAGCTCAATATGATTCTTTTCTGCTTTAATTGTCCCATCCTGATCGAAGCATCCTGCATCACTAAAAATACAGAGCAAATCATAAATACTTATCAATTGGTTCCATCATCAAAATACGAGATTCAACAATCTTTCCTTTTTTGATGATGATAACCAATTGATGACGGAGTTAACCTTAACTCCCCCTATCAATATACCATATTGATAGAACCTTGAATTCAAGCTAAATTCAAGTTATTGTAAATTTCATCATGAATATTTACAACATGTCATCATACATAACATGATCATACTTTTCCCCCTTTGTCATCAACAAAAAGGAGAAGTTCCAACTATCAAGTGTTTGTGATATAAGTTCAAATTATTGCATGAAAAACATAATATCAAGTTTTATCATCATGTAATTTGTAAGCTAGAAAATTTAGCAAGTATTACATCATGCAAGCTATCAAGTTTTAGATATACAAGGTAGTAAGATAGTAAGTTTACAACATACAATCTAGCAAAAATTTTAAAAGCAAATGCAAGATAGCTTTCTTATTGAAGTGTGTAAGCTAGTGATTCTTGATAGTGATGTTCAAGATAGCAAAATTTGAGAAGTGTCATTTTTGCTTCTTTTGTAAAGTGTAAGCTAGCAAAATTTTACAAAATTTTAGAACATGCAAGCTAGATATTTTTGCTTCCTTTTGCAATGTGCAAGTTGTAAGTTTTGCATCTTGAGCTAGCAATTTTTCTCCCCCTTTGTCATTGTCAAAAAGAAGGGAAAAATATAATGTTGTAATTCTTTTCCCTTTACAACAATTTTCAAATCATGACAAAGGTAAAGAATTCATTCTTATTTCAAAATATCATAATTGAGATAAATCTTGAATTCAAATCAAAGCAATTTCAATCATCATATGCAATACATCACATACATCATCATAATATAAAGCATAAGTATTGCATGCATAATTCCAAATCATAAATATTTCATATCATGATAGCATCAATTTATCAAATTACATCTTATATTTTATGCATATTTTTATTTCATCACATTCATTTCATCTCATCAAGACTAATTAATTGGGTGATGAATACAATGAGTTATACAAAAGTAAATCATGTCATGAGAGATAAGATCATGTAAATACCAAAAGACATGATTCATATATTAAATCTCCTCTTAAATAAAATACCAAAAAAAAATTGTAGGAGTACAAAGAAGAGATCTTGATAAAAAAAAAATCTCATGTAATTCCAAGAAATCAAGATCATGATTTTGATAAAACTCATTCAAATTTAAATCATCAAAATCAATTTCAAGAGATTCAAAATGACATAAACAACTTTATTAATCTCTTAGTGAAAAATTGATAAGATAGAGAAAATGAAATTTTCAAGAAAAATATTTTTCTCTTTTTAGTTGTTTTAATTCATATAATTTATTTCATAGAAGCATGTCTTTTTCATTTATGCCAAAAAAAACATGCATCAATGTTTAAAAACCGAAAAAGCTACTTTCATTACCATAAAAATCGATAATCCATAAATCTCAAGAATCATCATGCATACTTTCGAAATTTATTAAGCATGATCATTATGCATGACATCAAAATATGGTTTCAAAATATTTAATATTTTCATTACATAATTACATCATTATGCATCATCAAAATTGATTTCATCAAACATAAAGCATTTTCCATCAAGATCATTTTGTTTGTTGTAGTCATACATTTTTCTTTTTAGGTGAATCTAACTTTTCAAGCTTAGTTTTCGATACAAAAGCTATGCATCATCATTAAGCATGATATCAAACTTCTTAATATTTTTATTAAGATATCAAGCATGGTTTCAATCAAAATCGAAAATAATCAAGATACACATTATTTCTTCTTGAAAAACATTCATAGGATCATCATTAGATTTAAATCTAACATTTTATTTTATTAACATAAAACATGTAATTTTCATTATCATTTTCAAAATTACTAGGATGATAATAATTTTTGCATTTTCATTTTTAAACATACAATTTTCAAGAAAAATAATTATTCTAAACTAAATTAAAAGTAACTAATGAAAAGCATCATGTAATTTCGAAATAAATTAACGGTATTTTGATTACCTCATTGTCGAAAGCCGTTAAGGCATAGTTTGCCATCTCGCCTTTGTTGATTTTCTTCTCATCTTCGGATGAGCTTGATTTGTCCAAGATTGCTTCCTTCTTCTTACGTTCATAGTAAGTAATTATGTTCTTTTTGTTCTTTAATTTTTGTTTTATTAATTTTTTAAATTTCATGAGTAGTTCAAGTTCACCATCACTTGAGCTTATGCTCGAGTGGTCTTCATATGTTCTAAGTGCTAAATCCTTTCTATTCTTTGGAAGGTTATTCGTGAGTTCTTCACGTGCATTGCACATCATTTCATAGGTCATCAAAGACCCTATAAGTTCTTCAATTGGTAAATGGTTTTAGTTTTTTAATTCTTGAATAGCCGTTACTTTTGAATCCCAACTCTGATTAAGAGAACGTAAAATCTTATTTACAAGTTCAAAATCCCAAAAACTTCTACCAAGTGCTTTTAAACCATTGACAACATCCGTAAAATGAGTGTACATATCAACAACGGTTTCACTTTGCTTCATTTGAAAAAGTTCAAAATCATGCATTTAAAAGTTGATTTTTGAATCTTCAACTTTGCTAGTGCCTTCATGTGTGATTTCAAGAGTATGTCAAATATTATGCACAGTTTCGCAAATAGAAATACGATTAAATTTATTTTTGTCTAAAGCGCAAAACAAAGCATTCATAGCTTTCACATTTAAAAAAAAGTCTTCTTCTCCAAATTATTCCAATGGTTCATTGAAAGAGAAGATTTTTGAAATCCATTTTCGATAATATTTCATAAATTGACATTCAACGAAAGTAAGAAATCTCTCATTCGAGTTTTCCTATATGTGTAGTCTGTCCCATTGAACAAGAGAGGACGAATGAGAGAGTGACCATCTTAAAAGTCGAAAAGAGCCATTTCTATTTAGGTGTTAAACCAAATAAGAAAAATGAGGCTCTGATATCAACTATTAGGAACGAGTCGGCACTAAGAGGGGGGGTGAATTAGTGCAACGATAAAATACATCGGTTTCGAAAAAATCTCTCGTACAATAAAAATCAATTTCAGAAACTTAACTTAAAACATGTGTTCGTAAATATATTGAAGGAAGTAAGCAAGTAAAATTGTTTGTAGTAAAGTAAATGACAACAATAGAAATGCAAACCAAAGAACATGCCAATTTTATAGTGGTTCGGTTGACCTACATCCACTCCGCCGATTCCTCTTTCATCGAGGCCACCGACATCTACTATCGATCTTCCTTTAATAGGAGAAGACCAACCACCTTTTACACCCCTCTTCTCCTTTTCATAGATTTAGAAGACAACCTTTACAAGCACACACACTCCTCTCTAAACAGAATTTTAAGTTTAAGCTAGAGGAGGGATTTCTCAAGTGATTTCTACAGCATTTTCTCACTTTAAAACTCTATGTGCTTATGTAGTTTAATAGGGATGAGAGGGGTAATTATAAGCCTCAAGTTGATTCAAATTTGGAGCCTAAAAATATCTCATCCCGAGTTTTCTGGGTTTAGGCGGTACCACCGCTTGTGCTGGGCGATACCACTGCTAGTGTCAGTCTGACACTTACACTGCATTGGGCATTACCACCACCTGGCATTGGGCAACTGGGTGGTACCATCACCCAGACTAGCGGTTGTCACGCCCCCCCGAATTTAATTCTCATTTAGGAGGTGTGAACCTAATTCAAGATTGATAATATTTAATTCAACAAACAATCCAGGATCCAATCACACATTTGAGGTCACTAAGAAAAACATTCAAGTCATTCACCTCTACAATCCATAATTCACAAAACCTGTGCAGTTTATAATCATACATCATGTCACTAGATGATTCTTAAAATCCAAAAGCAACTTAACTAAACCATAACTGCTAGTCATAGGTGCCCAACAAGCCAATCACGTGAGTGATGGCACATGTGACTTGATACAGAATCTTTTTGCTTATTATATTTTGGCGTATATCACTTTATAACTATTGCATAAATGCATATATATATTGTGATGTCCTTGGATTTGTGCAATGGGAATCGGATCGTAATGAGATCACGATAATGAGATCGATTCACCTTTAAACACATATCCTAAATAATCCCGGTCATAGGTTACTCGAGAGGGACATCGTGATAACCGGATAGACTGGTATGCTGTATACCCGTCCATATGATGGATGCAGCTGGTCTCATAGCTGCTCGTGTAGGGACACTAGGGATACAGTACATGTGCTCATTGGAGAATGAGTTCACTGATTGATCCGCTTACGGAATGCTGGATGGTTGATGATGCCTTATTGTCAGACAGTGATTCCGTAGTCCTAGTGGTGTATCTGGTCCTTAGACTTGAGACACCAAGGATGTCCTGTATGAGTGCTCCACTCTTTGATACCAGACTTATAGGTTTGGCTGTCCCAGATCTAGTACAGCTGGTCATTGGGAGTGGTAGTCGACCTTACGAGGGCTATTGAGTGTCGACAGAGGATCATCCACTCTAGGCGTCATGAGAGGAATATCCCATGTGTTCTTGCTCAGACAAATCCCTGGCCAGGGTCATTCGGTTTGAGAGAGAAAGAGTTCTCCGGGAGAATCCGATTAGAGCGAAACTTGAGTAGAAACCGTATGGGTCTGACAGCACCATACTCGATATACGGTCTCGGGGATATTAGATGGATGAGGGACTATAGGTACATGGTAATTGAGGACAGACAGGTCCAAAGGATTGGATTCCCCTGTATCGTCTGGGGATTACGGCGTAGTGGCCTAGTACGTCCGTAGTTGATGAGTCAAGTGAATTATTACAGAGATAATAATTCACTCAGTTAGAAGGAGTTCTGACAGGTATGACTCATGGCCAGCTCGATATTGGGCCTAGAGGGTCACACACATATGGTAGGCATTGCGATGAGTAGAGGTTCGGATATGAGATATCCGACGGAGCCCTTGTCTTATTGGATGCAGATCCAATACCCACTAGGGAAGGACCCATTAGGGTTTGACACGGGATCTCTATAAATAGGAGGGATTCACAGCCTCATAGGCTAGAGTCTTTGCTTGCCTTTCCTATTCTCCTCTCCCTCTCCACCTCAGAGTAGGCCTGGAGTTTTGAGGAGGGTCGTCGCAACCCTGCTGTGTGGATTACCGCTAGAGAGGAGGACGCTTGACTTCCTTCACCCTCTCCTAAGGATCTGCAAGGAAACAGGGATATACGATCTCCCTAGGTAACACAATCTCTATACGCAGTTTTGTGTTTTGCGGATTTTTGCGCACCAATCTTCGCACGACGACGAACATCTTTTTGGGAATCGGAGATTTTTGTTTTCTTGTTCTTCCGCTGCGCATATGATGTCGCCCCCCATGATTTCCCAACAGTGGTATCAGAGCCACGTTGTTCGTGCGAATGATTGGTTTTGAACTGCGTGTATTGTGTTTAGGAAGAATTTTGACGTCAAAATCGTTGACGCAAAAGCGAGAAAGGGCAGCAACAGTTGCTGCCCTCGATCTGCGTGCGTGCAGCGTGGCCGAAGGCAAGCAGCGCAGGGGCTGCGTCTGTAGCAACCGGCCGACGGCCTGCTTGCAGCAGGCTTGCTGCCGGCGGGGCTGGCAACCCACGGGGAGAGGCGCCGCAGGGCAGCGGTGCCTGCCGCCGAAAGGAAGCGGCGCCTACCGCCGCAGGGCAGCGACGCACGACGCCTGCCGCCGCTGCTCCCGCGGGCGAAACCCCCCCCACAGGGGCGGCCGCCCGGCGGGACAACACCGCCTACGGAGGCAGCGATGCCCGAAGGGGGAGCCCACCTGCAGCGACAGCGCCACCAGCAGGCGAGGGCAGCGCCCTCGCCCCGCCGCACAGGCCGTCGCCGGCAGGGTGGCGGCGGCGGCAGCAGCGAAAAGGGGAAAGAGTATTAGGGTTTTCTGGGCAAAAGATAGTTTTGCCCCTCGGAATTTGAGAAATTCCAGTTTCTGTCTTTTGTACAAATTACAAAAATACCCTTAGGAATTGAGAAATTCCCTACATGTCCCTGATTTCAGAAAAATATTAATTAATTAAAAGGTTTAGTTGATTATTATTTTTATTATTATCTAGTAGTCCTACATGATGGTGATTATTTATACATGTTATGTATGATGTGTGGACGGATGATCATGGACCGTGTGATGTGTGTACTTGTGATTATTATTATTGAGGTCTGCGAACCTCCATTATATTTCTCGTTTATTGTCGGGCCTGCGTGCCTATGATTAAGTTGTAATCACATGAGGAGGCGCAGCGGGAGCATGGATGCGATAGCGGGACCCACGAGACGGACGATCGTGATGCATGGAGATGCATCAAGATGTCGACGGAACCGACGAGGACGAGATGGACGATCACAGGGCATGGAGATGCACCGTTGCACACATAGATCTTGATGTGAGTGATTAGGCCTATTGGCTCGGGCCTAATCATATTAGGTTGTGGTCCATGATCATCTGATGTGATTGCTTATACACATACTAGATATGTATATATATTTGCATGCGATGTAGATATATATTAAATATGTATATGTGTGACATGTCATATTAGGAGACCAAATTATAGAAACATCTCTCGATAATATTAAGTCGGTAAACGTGAGGCAATTAGATTGACCCACGTGGCCTTCCATCGTTATGAGTAGGAACCAATTCCCGGTGTAGGTTGAGTTGGTCGAGTCCCTCGAGACTCACCTATATCGCGATTCGCTATCTTGCTTACGACATAGAGATATCACCGGTGACCTAAGGGCATGGTATCCTTGGTCGAGTCCCTCGAGGGTATATCATCAAATCAGACTCATCTTGTAACGAATGTGTTGACTTAACCGAGCATCATGGTTGGTCGAGTCCCTCGAGGCCATGGTGATTCGGAGGGCGAACAGGACGGGAATCACAAGGAGTTGTGATCGGCAATAGTTGCCTACCTTTTAGGCTTAGTGTGATTGGTCAAGTCCCTCGAGGTTACACTAAGACGCTGATTGAATCCTGATCCCCACTAGAAGTCTGCCGGAGACTTCCGTTTCACGTGCTGAGGGTGTCGCGTGACTCGTTAGTAAAATAGTGGGAGCATATTAAGATAGAAGTCCATATCTTGATAGTTTATTTCTTGCAAAATCTGCATGTTATTCATTTCTGCTACATCTTTATTTTCAGAAAATGTCGCTTTCAAATCCCTTACGTGGTATACTTGATGTCAACCGCCTCACTGGTCCAAATTATACGGATTGGCTCCGTAACTTGAGAATTGTTCTCACAGTGGAGAAAATCGTGTACGTCCTTGATACAGTGATGCCTACGCCCGAAGAAGGGGCAAGCGAGGATGAGATCGCTCGCTACGTGAAGTACATTGATGACTCCACTCTTGCTCAGTGCTATATGTTGGGCTCTATGACTCCAGAGTTACAGAGACAACATGAAAAGATGGATGCCAGATCCATTCTCCTACATGTCCGCAAATTGTTTGAGGAACAGGGAAGGACTCAACGATATGAGATATCCAAGAGCCTTTTCCGCGCTAGGATGACTGAGGGGACACCGGTTCAGAACCATGTCCTAAAGATGATTGAGTGGATAGAGAAACTCACAGGTCTAGGAATGGTCCTAGAGGATAACTTGTGTGTGGACATTGTGCTTCAGTCCCTACCAGATTCCTTTTCACAGTTCATAATGAATTTTAATATGAACAAGCTTGAGGTGACTCTCCCAAAGCTCCTCAATATGTTGAGGGAGGCAGAGAGTACTATTAAGAAAGAGAAGCCAGTTCTCTACACTCGTGAGACTAGAAAGAAAAGGAAAGCAGAAAGGTCCCTTAAGAAGGGAAAGGGCAAGGGCAAACAAGGTAAAGCAAAGGTTGCTAAGAAAGACCCAACAAAGGACAAAGGCCAGTGCTTCCACTGTGGTAAGATGGGCACTGGAAGAGAAACTGCAAAGAGTACCTTGCAGAAAGGGCGAAACAAAAGCTTGATGAAGCTTCAGGTACATTCATGATCAGTCTCCATTTGTCAGACTCTTATGATAACACATGGGTATTGGATACCGGTAGTGCTTATCATATATGCAATTCGTTACAGGTTCTGGCAAGGAGAGATGGACCTCAAGATGGGTAATGGAGCAAAAGTTGCTATATTAGCTGTTGGCGAGGTCGCCCTACATCTGCCTAGTGGAGCTTTTATTGCATTAGATGCATGTTATTTTGTTCCTTCTATTATCAAAAACATTATCTCCATTTCATGTTTAACAATTAGTGGATATAAATTTGTTTTTGAGAACAATAGTTGTTCGATATTATTAGATGATAAGATCATCACGAAAAGAACATTGCATAATGGTTTATTTATGTTAGACACCACTCCACATATTATGAATGTAAATGTGTCTAAAAGGAAACGAGATGAGTTGAACAGTGCATACCTATGGCATTGTAGGCTAGGTCACATCCATGAAAGAAGGATTCAAAAGTTGCTAAATGATGGATATCTAGATCCATTCGACTATGTGTCATATACAACTTGTGAGCCTTGCATTCGTGGAAAACTAACCAAATCTCCATTTAGTAGAACTGGAGAGAGAGCCAATGAGTTGTTGGAACTCATACATAGTGATGTATGTGGACCCATGTCAACTCATACCATTGGAGGTTACTCCTACTTCATTACATTTACTGATGATTTCGCAAGGTATGGATATGTGTACTTAATGAAGTACAAGTCCGAGGCCTTTGAGAAATTCAGAGAGTATAAGAATGAGGTGGAGAACCAGACTGGAAAGAGTATCAAAACTCTTCGATCAGATCGAGGAGGTGAGTACTTAAGTACAGAGTTTACTCAGTTCCTTAAGGACCATGGGATATTATCCCAATGGACACCTCCTTACACACCTTAGCTCAATGGTGTCTCTGAAAGGAGAAATCATACTTTATTAGATATGGTACGGTCCATGATGAGTTTCGCTGACCTACCCATCTCATTCTGGGGATATGCCTTAGAAACCGCAGCTTACCTTCTGAACAGAGTTCCAACTAAGTCGGTAGTGTCTACACCATATGAGATATGGAAAGGGAAGAAGCCTGATCTTAAGATTGTTAAGATTTGGGGCTGCCCAGCCCACGTTAAAAGACACAACCCCGATAAGTTAGAATCAAGGACAGAGCGATGCATATTTGTGGGGTACTCCAAGGAAACTTGTGGGTATTACTTCTATCATCCCGAGAACAAAAAGGTCTTTGTAGCTAAGAGAGCAGTGTTCCTTGAGAAGGAACACATTCTTGGCGGAGATAGTGGGAGAATTGTAGAGTTGAGCAAAGTTAGAGAACCAAGCTCAAGCACCACTCTACAGCCCGAGTCTGTTCAAGTACCTAATACACAAGTTTCAACTTTACGCAGGTCTGATAGAGTATCTCATCCTCCTGAGAGATATGTGGGACATATTAGAGGAGAGGATGCTGAGGATATTGATCCTCAGACCTACGAGGAAGCTATTATGAGTATAGACTCCGGGAAGTGGCAAGAAGCCATGAATTCTGAGATGGATTCTATGTACTCCAATAAGGTTTGGAACCTAGTTGATGTGCCCGAAGGTATTGTACCCATCGGTTGCAAATGGATCTTTAAGAAAAAGATCGGAGTAGATGGAAAGGTAGAGACCTATAAAGCAAGGCTAGTGGCTAAAGGGTATCGTCAAAGGCAAGGTGTTGACTACGACAAAACCTTCTCACCCGTAACAATGCTAAAATCTATTAGAATTCTATTGGCTATTGCAGCACACTATGATTATGAGATCTGGCAGATGGATGTGAAAACCGCATTCCTCAATGGGAACCTCGAGGAGGAGGTGTATATGATGCAACCTGAGGGATTCGTGTCCAAGAACTGCCCAGATAAGGTGTGTAGATTGCTTAAATCCATTTATGGACTAAAGCAAGCTTCCCGAAGTTGGAACATAAGATTTGATGAGTCAATCAGATCTTATGACTTCGTTAAGAACGAAGATGAGCCTTGTGTATACAGGAAGGTAAGTGGGAGTGCTATCACCTTTTTGGTGTTATATGTGGATGACATCCTCATCATTAGGAATGACGTAGGAATGCTATCCACAGTAAAGACTTGGTTATCTAGACACTTCTCCATAAAGGACTTAGGGGAAGCATCCTATATCTTGGGGATTAGAATCTATAGAGATAGATCCAAGAGGATGCTTGGCTTGTCCTAGTCCAGGTACATAGAAACCATTGTCAAAAGGTTTGGCAGGTATCAGGCGGATCCAGGCTTGGAGCACTGGAAAGCAGTAAAGTGTATCCTTAAGTACTTGAGAAGGACTAAAGATCTTTTACTAGTATATGGAGGTAATAGCCTTAAGGTTGAAGGCTTCACTGACTCAAGTTTTCAGTCTGATGTCGATGATAGCAAGTCGAATTCAGGGTATGTGTACACCTTGAATGGAGGAGCAGTGTGCTGGAAGAGTTCCAAGCAAGATACCACTGCTGACTCGACCATAGAGGCGGAGTACATTGCTGCATCAGATGCAGCAAAGGAGGGAGTCTAGGTGAAGAAGTTCATCACAGATTTGGGAGTCGATACAGATAGCAACAAGTCGACTTCCTTATATTGCGACAACTATGGGGTGATTACTCAAATAAGGGAACCCGGGTCTCATCAGAAGTGTTCTGAGGAGGTTCCAGCTTATAAGAGAGATCGTAACCTGAGGAGATGTAGTAGTGGAAAGAGTTCCATCCGAAGATAACATTGCAGATCCACTGACTAAGCCGTTGTCTCAGATTGTCTTTGAGCGTCACAGGGGTCTGATGGGGATCAGACACATAGGTGATTGGCTTTAGGTCAAGTGAGAGATTGCTAGTCATAGGTGCCCAGCAAGCCAATCACGTGAGTGATGGCACGTGTGACTTGATACAAAATCTTTTTATTTATTATATTTTGGCGTATATCACTTTATAACTATTGCATAAATGCATATATATATTGTGATGTCCTTGGATTTGTGCAATGGGAATCGGATCGTGATGAGATCACGATAATGAGATCGATTCACCTTTAAACACATATCCTAAATAATCCCGGTCATAGGTTACTTGAGAGGGACATCGTGATAATCGGATAGACTGGTGTGCTGTATACCCGTCCATATGATGGATGCAGCTGGTCTCATAGCTGCTCGTGTAGGGACACTAGGGATACAGTACAGGTGCTCATTGGAGAATGAGTTCACTGATTGATCCGCTTACGGAATGCTGGATGGTTGATGATGCCTTATTGTTAGACAGCGATTCCGTAGTCCTAGTGGTGTATCTGGTCCTTAGACTTGAGACACCAAGGATGTCCTGTATGAGTGCTCCACTCTTTGATACCAGACTTATAGGTTTGGCTGTCCCAGATCTAGTACAACTGGTCATTGGGAGTGGTAGTCGACCTTACGAGGGCTATTGAGTGTCGACAGAGGATCATCAACTCTCGGCGTCATGAGAGGAATATCCCATATGTTCTTGCTCAGACAAATCCCTGGCCAGGGTCATTCGGGTTGAGAGAGAAAGAGTTCTCCAGGAGAATCCGATTAGAGCGAGACTTGAGTAGAAACCGTATGGGTCTGACAGCACCATACTCGATATACGGTCTCTGGGATATTAGATGGATGAGGGACTATAGGTACATGGTAACTAAGGACAGACAGGTCCAAAGGATTGGATTCCCCTGTATCGTCTGGGGATTACGGCGTAGTGGCCTAGTACGTCCGTAGTCGATGAGTCAAGTGAATTATTACAGAGATAATAATTCACTCAATTAGAAGGAGTTCTGACAGGTATGACTCACGGCCAGCTCGATATTGGGCCTAGAGGGTCACACACATATGGTAGGCATTGCGATGAGTAGAGGTTCGGATATGAGATATTCGACGGAGCCCTTGTCTTATTGGATGCAGATCCAATACCCACTAGGGAAGGACCCATTAGGGTTTGACACGGGATCTCTATAAATAGGAGGGATTCACTGCCTCATAGGCTAGAGTCTTTGCTTGCCTTTCCTATTCTCCTCTCCCTCTCCACCTCAGAGTAGGCCTGGAGTTTTGAGGAGGGTCGTCGCAACCCTACTGTGTGGATTACCGCTAGAGAGGAGGACGCTTGACCTCCTTCACCCTCTCCTAAGGATCTGCAAGGAAACAGGGATATACGATCTCCCTAGGTAACACAATCTCTATATGCAGTTTTGTGTTTTGCGGATTTTTGCACACCAATCTTCGCACGACGACGAACATCTTTTTGGGAATCGGGAATTTTTGTTTTCTTGTTCTTCCGCTGCACATATGATGTCGCCCCCCATGATTTCCCAACAATAACTATATCATAAATCCATAAGCGCGGCAATTAACGTAATCACAAAACCAACATGTACTACATGTTTATATCAGTACACAGTTTAGACTTAACATTTTCAAAATCCTAACGTAAGAGGTACTTTTCAAATATTTACAAGATACATCAATCTAGATTTGTCATTGATATTTCATTACACCCAAAAAGAACTAATACAACATCAACCTATCATGTACAAAATATTTGCCCCAAAATCTTCTAGTCTTCCACTGCCTCAAACCAATTTACACATTTTAGTGAGCGATAAGCTATCCTGAAAAATTTATATAGCAACGGGGTGAGCATATAAAGCTCAGCAAATGACTAACATATCCATAGCAAAGAGGACAGTTTTCAAACAAATGAGGTATCAAAATACAAAGCAGAGATACAGGGTGAAACAGTAGCATGCTTTGTTTGAATGCAGAATTACAATATCATATCGTTCGAAGCACGTTTTATTTATACAATCGAGGAAATGTAATTGGAGTATATCATTGGCATAAGGAGCATATCGATGACATATGGTAATTTCAAGGCATAACAAAGACGTAAGGAGCAATTTGGATATCATGAATGCAGAATTACGATGTCATTTCGTTTGAATCACGTTTTGTTTATACAATCGAGGAAAGATAACTGGAGCATATCATTGGCATAAGGAGCATACGATGACATATGGTAGTTTTTAAGGTATAACAAAGTCTTATAACATTTCAGAAATATATCAAAGAACAAAACATGAATAGAAGCTCAAATGTCACATAACGATGCATTCATTTCATTCTTATCCAAAGCATGCATAGAAACATAGCCAAAGCTTTGGATATCATATCAAACACATAGAAGGTGAAGTGGGATCATAACATAATATGGTCCATCCATTTCTGAATGACCAACATGTTGAATCTCGGATTTTGATGATGAAGTCAATTGTCATTTGTTATCTAATCTATGTGTTGAGATAAGTATGCAGGATTAACTACGATGAGAGTAAGACAAGCAGCAGGTGTTGCGTCGGAGTCAAAATCATGATCACGTTGGGAGTTCGAGAGTTCGACGGAAGTTCGGACGGTCGTCGGAGGTTCAGCGAGAACAGATCCGAGAAGTCCAGAAGCTTGCCAAGCGAAGCTCGTCGAAACTCGCCAAATGGATCATCGCAAAGTCCAGGAGTATGCCGGATGTCCGCAGAAGGATCACCGAGGGTTTATCGGATGATCGACGGAAGTTCGCCGGAAACTCGCCGGAAGAAGCGATTGACGCATCGGAGCATAGCTGCAGAAGTTGTCTTAGAGTTAATCGTAGTTAGCACGATGATTAAGCTTGAAAATGGGAGGTGATCCCATTAGCTTAATCTTGGGGCAATTGGGCCCCTGAAAAGATTCAAATTGGGCCGAATGGAGCGAACCATTCGGACCCTGATTGCACCAGGCGGTGCAACCGCCTAGGACAGGAGGTGCAACCGCCTGGGCTGCGGGACTGGGCGGTGCAACCGCCCCAGCCAGGCGGTGCAACCGCCCAGGCCATGTCTTCCAGCGGGACTGGGCGGTGCAACCGCCCCAGCCAAGAGGTGCAACCGCCCAGGGCTCAGTCTCCAAGCGAGACTGGGCGGTGCAACCTCCTCTGTCAAGAGGTAGCACCGCCAGAGCTCAAGTTTCGAGCTCTGCCAAGAGGTGCAACCACCGAGCTCGGTCTTCAAGCTCTGGCAGAGAGGTGCAACCTCTTTGGACAGGTGATGCATCGCCTGAGCTCGGTCTTCGAGCTCTGGCAGAGAGGTGCAACCACCTCTGGCAGAGAGGTGCAACCACCTCTGGCAGAGAGGTGCATCAGCCTGAGCTCAGTTTCGAGCTCTGCCAGGTGATGCAACCACCGAGCTCAGACTTCGAGCTCTGCCAGGCGATGCAACCACTGAGCTCAGTCTTCGAGCTCTGGCAGAGAGGTGCAATCGCCTGAGCTCAGTCTTCGAGCTCTGCCAGGCGGTGCCACCTCTCCAGTCAAGAGGTGCAACCGCCTGATCCCGGAATTCCGGGATTTGATCGTTTTGAGCTCCAAATTTGAATTGGGTTGGGGCCTATAAATACCCTACCCATTCAACACTGAAAGGATACAGATCCACACCGAATTGTTGATCTTTTCAGTGATTCTAAGAGCTCAAATTTGTGTAAAGTCCTAAAGTTCTCCTCCTTCTGTTCTTTAAGTCTTGAGTTGTAAAGAGAGGAGAGAAAGGATCTGTAAAGGTTGTCTCCTAAGCCTGTCAAAAGGAGAGAAACTGTAAAAGGGCAGTTAGCCTTCGCCCATTGAAGGAAGGCAGCTAGTTGACGTCGGTGACCTCGTCGGAGGAGGAAGCCAAAAGTGGAGTAGGTCAAGACTGACCGAACCACTCTAAATCTCTGGTTTGCTTTTACCTTGAGCACTTTATCATTACTGCAAACCTCCTACATTGCTACTGCCCTCTGCGCCTTTACGAACGAGTTTCTAAGCTCTGATCTTTCAGAATCTGCATTCAAACGTAAATCGTGTTTTCGTACGATCTTCACACTGCAGTTTACGCTTACATTCGGATTCCATTTATAACTGCAAACTGCTTTCTACGTAAAACGCTTTTCAAGGTGCAAAACTACATTTAGACGTAAAGTTACGTTTAGACATAAAACTACGTTTAGACGCAAAACTGCGTTTAGACGTAAAACTGCGTTTAGACGTAAAATTGCGTTTAGACGTAAAACTGCGTTTAGACGTAAAACTGCGTTTAGACGTAAAATTGCGTTTAGACGTAAAACTGCGTTTAGACGCAAAACTGCGTTTAGACGCAAAACTGCGTTTAGACGCAAAACTGCGTTTAGACGTAAAACTGCGTTTGGACGTAAAACTGAGTTTAGACGCAAACTGCGCTTAGACGCAAACTACGCTTAGACGCAAACTGTGCTTAGACGCAAACTGTGCTTAGACGCAAACTGCGCTTAGACACAAAACTGCGCTTAGACGCAAACTGCACTGTGATTATGCTTTTATATCGAAATCGTTTTTTATCGGACGAACGCAGCTTTCGTTTTTAAATTACTGTAAGATTTCCGCTGCACTAATTCACCCCCCCCCTCTTAGTGCTCTCGATCCTAACAATTGGTATCAGAGCAAGGTTAACTCTCTAAAGGATTAAAACCCAAGAGAGATGGCATTCGCCGGAAACCAAGAGGGGCATTCTATTACACGTCCACCCATGTTCTATGGAACGGACTACACCTACTGGAAGACCCGAATGAGGATCTTTCTTATTTCTATGGATTTTGAACTGTGGAACCTTGTTGAAAATGGATTTTCAAAATCTTCTCTTCCAATGATCGATTGGAACGATTCGGAGAAGAAGGCTTTCGCTCTTAATGCAAAGGCTATGAATGCCCTATTTTGCGCACTTGATAAAAACGAGTTTAATCGTGTTTCAACTTGCGAAACTGCATTTGATATTTGGCACACACTTGAAGTGACCCACGAGGGCACAAGTAGAGTGAAAGAGTCAAAAATCAATCTATTGCTGCATTCTTTTGAACTTTTCCGAATGAAACCGAGTGAAACCATTGGCGACATGTTTACCCGTTTCACGGATGTCGTCAACGGTCTAAAAGGACTCGGAAAAAGTTTTTCGGATTTTGAACTCGTAAATAAAATACTAAGATCCCTTCCTAAAAGTTGGGATCCTAAAGTCACTGCCATTCAAGAGGCAAAAGATCTGCGCAACTTCCCTCTTGAAGAACTAATCGGGTCATTAATGACCTACGAAATGACTTGCAAAGCTCATGAAGAGCAAGAAGACATCCTTCCAAAGAACAGGAAGGATATGGCACTTAAAACTTCTGAATGCCACTTGAGAGAAAACTCAAGTGATGAGGACTGTGATGATGACTTGGCACTTTTGACAAGAAAGTTTAAGAAATTCTTCAAAAGAAACAAGTTTAAAAACGATGTGAAAAATAAACTTGAACCCAAGAAGGACCAAGTGATCTGCTACGAATGTAAAAAGCCAGGACACTACAAGAATGATTGTCCCTAAGTCAAAAGAAGAACATCAAAGAAGAAGGCTCTTCAAGCAACATGGGATGACTCGAGCGCATCTGAAGAAGAGGAGTCCAACACCGAGCAAGTTGCTCATTACGCCTTAATGGCCATCGGAGAAGAGGTAACGGATATATTAGATGCTGATTTATCTTTCGATGAATTATTAAATGCCTTCAATGACTTATTTGACGAATGCAAGAGTATAAGTAGAAAATATAAATTGCTGGAAAAGATGCATGATAGTCTTACTTGTGAGTTTGATAAGTTAAAAGTCGAACATCATGATAGTTTAAATTCATGTATCAAATGTCATGATCTAGAAACTATGCAAAAAGAAAACCTGCTACTCAAGGACACCTTGAAGAAATTCGAGGTCGGTAGCAAGTCATTAAACATGATCCTTGCAAACAAGGGTCACATTCCAAAAAGGAGCGGGATTGGATTTGTGAGAAATCCTCACCAAAATCCAACCACCTTCGTAAAAGGCTCCATCTTACATGTTCAACACCAAACCAAGTGCAACTTTTGTTGCAAATCTGGACACAAGACACATTGTTGTCCATTCAAGAAAATAAGTCCAAACAAATTAATTTGGGTTCCTAAAGGAACCATGATAAACTCTATGCAACATGATAGAAAATGTAGATCTATTTATGAGGCACCCAAAAGCAAATGGGTTCCTAAAGATCATCCCTTCCTATAAAAACATTAAAAGTCTAGGCCGGAGCAAGAAATAATATTCTGCTCCTTGACTCTCAATGGTCATAAACCAAGAATCAAAAAGGAACTCGCAACGCTTAAGTAACAAGTGGAAGTTGTGAAATCACAAATACGATACAACCTTATTAGAAACGTATGATATCCAAATTCACATAAATATGTCATGATCTTAAAAGGGATACCAAACAAACATACGTATGCACGTTAAAAGATCTATCTTGATCGTACAAGAGCTTCTTCCTTAAATAAAAACTCATACGAAATCATGTAACAAACATTAATTGCTCTGAAACTCTCCTCAAGGCAAAGGCTCCCTAATCAAATCATATTAGGTGCTCACTGGCTGCAGGCGGTGGCACCTCTCCAGCTGGCGGTGGCACCTCCAGCTATCACGGGTTGCCAGAGGTTGCACCGCTCCAGCCAGAGGTGCAACCGCCAGCAGCTCTGCCCTTTAAACCCACACTAGGGCCGGCTATGGAACCGACCCCAACTCACCCCCATTTCCTCCTCTACTCTTCCAAGTCTCCTCCATTCCCATTTCACTCCTCTAAGCCTTCCAAATACCTCCCATTTCGGAGCAAAACATCAAGAATCCTTCCTTCTCTTGAAGATTTCACAAAGGTACTCTCTAAGAAGCTCTTAAATTCTATTTTGTTCTTCATTTACTTTAGCTTATCATCATCCCTCTAAACAGCAGTAGTTATGGGATCTAGAAGATCCTCAAGGGACAAGGGAAAGAGGAGATTAGTAGAAGAGTTTGATTTCACTCTTTTCGATTCAAAATACCATGCTGAAAAATTTCCCTCTTTCGAACTTAGATGTATTACTAAGGGAAAATACGTAGATCTAAATGAACTAAGAGACTTAGAGACCATCCAATGGTTTGCAAACCTAGATCTACTTCCAATCTTGCAGATTAATGAACCCATCTATCCTAGGCTTGTTAGATTATTTTACAATAACATACAAATAGATGATGAAGGAAGAATGTCCACCTATCTTTTGGGACAACACATCTCAATCACTGATAAATTCATTTGTGATATGATAGGCATTCCCATAAAAAGCATAGGACTCTACTTTAGAGGATCATGGGATGATGAAAGTATTGGAACATCCTATGTTGAAGCCTTAGGAACAATCTTTGCCAATCCTAACATAGCATTGGTTCCTAAAAGTTGTGAACATCTATTGCCTTTGAACACTAAGATACTTCATTATATCATGACTAGTATAATTCTTCCTAAGCAATACCATCATGATGAAATAAGTCAACTAGAATTAGGAACTATGTACTCTATCTTGAAGGGACATGACATCTGTCTTGGCTATCTTATTCAACAAAATATGTTAGAATTATCTACGAAAGATATGATGCTCCCATATGGTGGAATAATTACTAGAATAATGAAAGCTTACGACATTCAAATACCACTAGAAGAAGAAGTAATGAAAGTAGATAGATTCAGCATAATAAACAAAAATCTACTTCACCGACTAAGATGTCACTATAGAAACGGTAACTGGGTTAAAATGCTTAGAAGAACTGATCCCCCTCAGCCTGAACCTGAACCTGAACCAGAGCCGGAAACCCCAGTCTTTAGGAGTACCCAATCTCCTCCGATCTGTCCCTTTGAGGAAACACATCCGGTTGAGCAAACTCACACATCATCCATCGAAGATATCGGGATTCGGATGGACCGATTTGAACAAAGACAAGAACGGCTTGAACTTCGACAAGATCAAATCCTAACCGAGCTACAGCAAATCCATCGACAATTTGACTCTTTACTTAGGCACTTTAATCTTCCACCCCATGAATGAGCTTGTATGAACATCTGCTGTTTTTGATATGACATGTTGTAAACTCCTTATGTTATTCATGAAGGACTTTGTTTTTATGGTTACCTGATATGCTGTACATATGTTACCCTGATATGGTTATCTTTGTTTGTGTAAGCATATTTGCAAACATCTCTTATTGTTTATCTCGGATTTTGCACTGAAACTAAAAAGGTTTAAAAGCCTATGCCTTGAAAAATATGAAGCAACTTACCAATGTAGTTGATAAGTCAGCAGTATGGCATTGATATGGTTGCTATTACTAATATGATGGGCATCATGCCTATGTGAAGAACAATTTGATTACATAAGAAGAGAATTAGGAATGTTGATGTGTCTGAATACTTAAACTAGTTAAAATTATTTTTCGGATGTTATTACATGCCTTGACAACGCTTGATCAAATAATATGTTACAAATTATGTGACAAATATTTTTAACCAAATGCATGTAAGAAGTTCATTTTTCGGTTTGTATGCTAAAAATGGGATGTTCCTGTACACTCTTATGAAAACTTTTTGAAAAATGACCTTCCTCCTTCGAGCAACAAACAATAAAGAGATATTCAAAGAATTATATGTGTCATGACTTCCTTTATGTGCTTGATAAATGCTATCATGCTTTTTGTTGATGACAAAGGGGGAGAAACATATGAATTGATAAACACTATGTCATAGCTGAACTACCATAATCATGTCTATGTCATAGTTGCAAATACTTGAGTGATGCTATAAACAATGTTATAGTTATGCCATCCTTGCATCACCAAGAGATATGTGAACATGTGCTATAGTTTGCATCATGTCTTGATTTGATATTCTATATTGTGAAGAAAATGCAAACTTGCTAGAAAATCTCAAATGTGTGCATCATGTAAAAAGTCCTTCGTAGCTTTATATGATTACATGATGAATAGTTACAAACACTATCATACAAACTTAATGATGTATGTCATGCCTTGACATCATACTTGAAGAGATACATCATGATGGGCATCATGATGGGAGCATTGATAAGTTTAACTGATCTAACTTATCAATACGTCACTTGAATTCTTAGGTCTTGAATTCAAGGTTGACTTATCTCAACTATGGCATATAGATAGGGGGAGTTAAGGACAACTCCTTTATCAATTGATTGTCATCATCAAAAAGGGGGAGATTGTTGAATCTCGGATTTTGATGATGAAGTCAATTGTCATTTGTTATCTAATCTATGTGTTGAGATAAGTGTGCAGGATTAACTACGATGAGAGTAAGACAAGCAGCAGGTGTTGCGCCGGAGTCAAAATCATGATCACGTTGGGAGTTCGAGAGTTCGACGGAAGTTCGGACGGTTGTCGGAGGTTCAGCGAGAACAGATCCGAGAAGTCCAGAAGCTTGCCAAGCGAAGCTCGTCGGAACTCGCCAAGTGGATCGTCGCAAAGTCCAGGAGTATGCCGGATGTCCGCAGAAGGATCACCGAGGGTTTATCGGATGATCGACGGAAGTTCGCCGGAAACTCGCCGGAAGAAGCGATTGACGCATCGGAGCATAGCTGCAGAAGTTGTCTTAGAGTTAATCGTAGTTAGCACGATGATTAAGCTTGAAAATGGGAGGTGATCCCATTAGCTTAATCTTGGGGCAATTGGGCCCCTGAAAAGATTCAAATTGGGCCGAATGGAGCGAACCATTCGGACCCTGATTGCACCAGGCGGTGCAACCGCCTAGGACAGGAGGTGCAACCGCCTGGGCTGCGGGACTGGGCGGTGCAACCGCCCCAGCCAGGCGGTGCAACCGCCCAGGCCATGTCTTCCAGCGGGACTGGGCGGTGCAACCGCCCCAGCCAAGAGGTGCAACCGCCCAGGGCTCAGTCTCCAAGCGAGACTGGGCGGTGCAACCTCCTCTGTCAAGAGGTAGCACCGCCAGAGCTCAAGTTTCGAGCTCTGCCAAGAGGTGCAACCACCGAGCTCGGTCTTCAAGCTCTGGCAGAGAGGTGCAACCTCTTTGGACAGGTGATGCATCGCCTGAGCTCGATCTTCGAGCTCTGGCAGAGAGGTGCAACCACCTCTGGTAGAGAGGTGCAACCACCTCTGGCAGAGAGGTGCATCAGCCTGAGCTCAGTTTCGAGCTCTGCCAGGTGATGCAACCACCGAGCTCAGACTTCGAGCTCTGCCAGGCGATGCAACCACTGAGCTCAGTCTTCGAGCTCTGGCAGAGAGGTGCAATCGCCTGAGCTCAGTCTTCGAGCTCTGCTAGGCGGTGCCACCTCTCCAGTCAAGAGGTGCAACCGCCTGATCCCGGAATTCCGGGATTTGATCGTTTTGAGCTCCAAATTTGAATTGGGTTGGGGCCTATAAATACCCTACCCATTCAACACTGAAAGGATACAGATCCACACCGAATTGTTGATCTTTTCAGTGATTCTAAGAGCTCAAATTTGTGTAAAGTCCTAAAGTTCTCCTCCTTCTGTTCTTTAAGTCTTGAGTTGTAAAGAGAGGAGAGAAAGGATCTGTAAAGGTTGTCTCCTAAGCCTGTTAAAAGGAGAGAAACTGTAAAAGGGCAGTTAGCCTTCGCCCATTGAAGGAAGGCAGCTAGTTGACGTCGGTGACCTCGTCGGAGGAGGAAGCCAAAAGTGGAGTAGGTCAAGACTGACCGAACCACTCTAAATCTCTGGTTTGCTTTTACCTTGAGCACTTTATCATTACTGCAAACCTCCTACATTGCTACTGCCCTCTGCGCCTTTACGAACGAGTTTCTAAGCTCTGATCTTTCAGAATCTGCATTCAAACGTAAATCGTGTTTTCGTACGATCTTCACACTGCAGTTTACGCTTACATTCGGATTCCATTTATAACGGCAAACTGCTTTCTACGTAAAACGCTTTTCAAGGTGCAAAACTACATTTAGACGTAAAGTTACGTTTAGACGTAAAACTACGTTTAGACGCAAAACTGCGTTTAGACGTAAAACTGCGTTTAGACGTAAAACTGCGTTTAGACGTAAAATTGCGTTTAGACGTAAAACTGCGTTTAGACGTAAAACTGCGTTTAGACGTAAAATTGCGTTTAGACGTAAAACTGCGTTTAGACGCAAAACTGCGTTTAGACGCAAAACTGCGTTTAGACGTAAAACTGCGTTTAGACGTAAAACTGCGTTTAGACGTAAAACTGCGTTTGGACGTAAAACTGAGTTTAGACGCAAACTGCGCTTAGACGCAAACTGCGCTTAGACGCAAACTGCGCTTAGACGCAAAACTGCGCTTAGACGCAAACTGCACTGTGATTCTGCTTTTATATCGAAATCGTTTTTTATCGGACGAACGCAGCTTTCGTTTTTAAATTACTGTAAGATTTCCGCTGCACTAATTCACCCCCCCCCCTCTTAGTGCTCTTGATCCTAACACAACAAACATAAGTCTCCCATGTCTGGGAGCTCCATCCACCCACGTCTGAGTGAAGTCATAGGGGGCCGGTAGAGCATCGCGGGCTCTAAGCATAACTCCCTTTACCATTTCTAGCAAAGGTTCACATTTATCCCACAAACACCGGAGTATAAAGGGACAGTATGAATAATGAAATTAGCATATATTGGAAGCACATGCGGAACAACGAAATGTACATATGCCTTTCGAGTCAATACGATACAAACATAATCTTTCACAATGTATTCAGATTTGAAAGGAAACAAAAGCAAGAGCATACAAGGATTTCAAGAAACCATATATAGCTCAATTGAAATTAGAAAGTTAGATAATTTCAATGTCCAAAGCAATGAAACTGGAAGAGGAACATATCGAAAGCAAATGCGGAACAATGGGATGCATGTGCCGAATCATTACGATGCAAACATGATCTTTAGATGATAGCTGCAGATGTACAAATAAATAAGGACAAAAGTATACAGGAATTTAAGGTATAATGTAAAGCTTAAATGAAGTAAGAGTTTTTGCCGAAATCGATTTCCAAAGAGAAGAAACAAGGAAAGCCGAAATCGACCAAAGCTCGATTCTGGCAGAATTTGATAGGAACATTGTATGAACTATTTGGATAACCAATTATGCTCCAATTTATACAAAATAGGTGTCATTAGAAAGCTTTGTCAATCTAGTTTTAGGAAAATCAAGTTTAACAAGAATTGGAATTTACGACAGGGAGTTACAGATAATTTTGTAGCATAAGGTCTAAAAATATTAGCTCTGTTTTACTGAATCCATAGGGTTGATTAAAGTAGATGTTTCAGTTAGCAATTGTACTCCAAAAATTTCAAATCAGGTATATACAGAAAGCATTTTGAGTCTATCTTCGAATAAATCATACTTTGTATGAATCTGAGTTCACAGCAGAAAGTTACAAGTAGTTAAGTAACAAGAGGTCAGAAATTTCAGTCCCTGTTTTACAGAATCTGTAGGGTTAATTTAAACAGAAGTCTTAGTAGGAATTTAAACTCCAAATCGTTCGATCTTAGAATCAAAATAAAGATTTTTTTGTCTACTTTCAAATGGAACAGGTTTTGTCTAAATCAGAGTTTATTACAAAATGTTATGACCGAAACATTGCATAGAGGTCAGATTACCGAAAAATTACAGATTCATAGCTTTATATCAAAACGAAAGGAGGTCTGGTTCTCAGTTGAAATCTTTCAAATTTTGCAGAATAAAAATGGAAACAGAGATTAAGGTTACTGTGGGATGGGGTTAGAACACTTGCCTTCAAATTATTTGAATCTCATATGTGAGAAAATTGATGAAAAACCTCAAGCTCCTCTTCTTCTTCTTCTTCTTCTTCTTCTTCTTCTTCTTCTTCTCTCAAACTCACGTTGGCTGCAACTCTTCAGGTTTGTTTTCTTTAACCCTTCATCTAATTATTTAGCTTTTGGCTAATGCAAAAGTTGCAAGGTGTTATGTATGCACGAAAAGGGCTAGGTGTCATCTTTAGAGCAAAGATAAGTGGCACTCTTAAGTTAGCTAGTGACACATGTCCACTATTTATATATATATATATATATATATATATATATATATATATATATATATATATATATATATATATATATATACATATACATATATATTTTAACTTAAATCTGAATCTTTCATAAATTATATCAAACTTTTAATATTTACTCTTAGGTCCCTAGTCATAAACTTTTAATATAATATCATTTAATATAAAATAATTATTAAACAATCCTTATTTTTACAAACAAACTTTTTACTAAATTTTCAAAAATGGGAGATGTTACAACGGTACCACCACTTGGCACCCTGCCAGGGGTGGTACCACCACCCAGACTAGCGGTACCATTGCCTGACATAATTTTGAAGACTCTGCCACAACGGTGCCATCTCTTAGGTCACTGTTTGGGCCTTTCATTAGGCCTAGTTCTTACATGGGTCCAATTGGCCCATAATTGGGTTGGCCCAAATCGAATCCCAATTACGTGCTAATTACGAAATCTAAGGCATACTTAAGCTAAACAAGTCCCTAGGTCTTGGTTTCTTTCGGCGAACTTCCGACGATCTCCCTGCAATGTTCCAACGGACTTCCGGCAAGCTCCTGGACTTCACGATGATCTTCTTGGCAAGTTCCGATGAGCTTTTTTCGGCAAGCTCATGAACTTCTCGGCTGGTTCCTACAAAACTTCCGACAAATGTCTAGACTCTCGACGAACTCTCAAACTCCCAACAAAATTACGTCCTTGATTGCGAGACTTCATTTTACTTCATGCCTTGCTATTGTAGTTAATCCTACACATGTAAAACACTCTTCGATCTAGACAATTATTACTAAGCATGAATCATGTTGTCCGGCATGTCATTGGTCCATCGACGCTTCGTCTAATTCTTCGGCGCATCGTCCTATCTTTCGACCTATTAACCAATCGGTCAGTTGACCTTCGTAACTCTGATATTCTTGGCGCAATATCCGCTCTTCTTGGCTCGATGCTCGAATCCATGGCCTGAAGCCTTTTGTCGATACGTCGACCGATTCTCCTGTCCGACGTCCAATCTTCTGACATGTTTTCCTCCTGCCCAACATGATTCTTTCTTGCTTTAATTATCTTATCCTGATCGAAGCATCCTACATCACTAAAAATATAGATCAAATTATAAATAATTATCAATTGTTTCATCATCAAAATACGAGATTTAACATGAGTAACTCGAGGACATATTATCGAATCAGACTCATCTTGTAACGGCATGCACGGGGCGCTGTCTTCCTCCATGAGGGCTAGCTTGGAGATGAAGTTGACCAACACTTAGGCTTTGGTGGTGGTCCTTGGAATATACTGGACTTCAAATTCCCCAAGTTCTACCAACCACTTGAGCATTCGACTAGCTACGTTAAACTTGGAGAGGGTTTGTTGTAGTGGCTGGTCGGTGACCACCTTTATTGTATGGGCTTGGAAGTATGGGTGCAACTTCCTTGTCGCTTGCATTAGGGCCAGAGCCAGCTTCTCAATCGAGAGGTATCGGTCCTCGAGACCATTCAAGATATGGCTGGTATAATAGATGGGCCGTTAAGTTCCTACGTCTTCTCATACCCGAGCCAAGCTGATCATATGCTTGAAGGCCATGAGGTAGAAGCTGAAAGGCTCTCTTGGGATAGTCGAGGTGAGTTGAGGTAGTTGGGCGAGGTGTACCTTCAACTTTCCAAAGGCCTCTTCACATTTTAGAGTCCATTCGAAGTCCTTGGAGCACTTCAAAGCGAAGTCCTTGGAGCGCTTCAAAGCTTAGAAGAAAGGAAGACACTTGTCTCCCAACCGAGACAGGAATCGACTGAGGGCAACTAGTCTTCAGTAAGGCACTGGACTTCCCTGATTAAGTGGCGGGATTGCATCTTGATTATTCTCGAACCTTCTTAGGATTTGCATCCACCCCTCTTTAGTAGATGATAAAGCCAAGGAACTTGTTGGAACCAACCCTGAAGATGCACTTGGTGGGGTTGAGGCACATGTCGAACGTCTTGAGTGTTTGAAATTTCTCAAAGGCTTCTTAGGGTTAAGGCACATCTACCCCTTTCTAGTTTGGTTTTCTATCTCATTCTTATATTCCTTGAATTTCTCGAAGGCTTCAGACTTATACTTCATTAAGTACATATGTCCATATCTAGATAAATCATTAGTAAATGTAATAAGTATAAATAACCATCTATGGCCTGAGTTAAGATAAGACCACACATCAGTATGTATGAGTTCTAGCAACTCAGTGGCTCACTCTCCAGTTCCACTAAATGGAGAGTTTATCAATTTCCCTTCAAGGCAAGACTCGAAGATTGTATATGATTTATTATCAAATAGATTTAAGTATCCATCCTTTAGCAACCTTTGAATTCTTCTCTCATGGATATGACCTAGTCTACAATGTCATATATATGCATTATTTATCTTATCTCATTTCCTCAGACACACTAACATTCATGACTTGCAAAGAAATATCTAACATAATTAAACTATTATTTAATGTTCCTCTACTAATGATATCATCATCTAAACTCAATGAACAACCATTGTCCTAAAACACTAATTTATATCTATTATTTATCAAATAAGAAATGAAAATAATATTTTTAATGATCGAAGGAACAAAATAGCATGTATCTAATGTAAGAATAGCTCCACTAGGCAACTATAGGGTGACCTCCCCAATGACAACAACAACAACAACCTTTGTGTCATTCTCCATCCTGAGGTCTACCTCGCTCTCGCCAATCTCTTAACCTTGCCAGAGCCTACAATAAATTACAGATATGAGATGCATTGTCGGTATCCAATACCCATGCATTGTCATAACTTTCTAACAAATGGAGATCAATCATGAATGTACCTAAAGCTTCTCTAAACTTTTATTTTACCTTTTTTACAAGGTATTCTTTGTAGTTCCTCTTTCAATGTCTATCTTTATATAGTGGAAGCATTGTCCTTTGTCCTTTGTTGGATCCTTTTTGACAACCTTTTCCTTTCCCAGCTTGCCCTTCTTAAGGGACTTCTCTACCTTCCTTTTCTTTCTAGTCTCACCAACATAGAGAACTAGCTTCTCTTTCTTGATAGTGCTCTCAGCCTCCCTCAACTTATTGAGGAGCTCAAGGAGAGTCACCTCAAGCTTATTTATGTTAAAATTCATTATGATATATAAAAAAGGAATCTATAAGGGACTGAAGTATAAGATCTACATACACATTATCCTTTAGGATCATTCCTAGACCTGTGAGCTTCTCTATTCACTCAATCATCTTAAGGACATAATTCTGAACTGATGTCACCTTAGTTATCCTTATATGAAAGAGACTCAAATAATTTGCAGAGATGAAGAAAGATGGATCCGACATCCATCTTTTCATATTGCCTTTGTAACTCATGAGTCATAGAGCCTAACATGTAACACTAAGCAAGAGTGGAGTCATCTATATACTTCACATAGCGAGTACTCTCATCCTCACTTACCCCTTCCATAGGTAGGGGCATAATTGTGTCAAGGACATACGTAATTTTCTCCGTCGTAAGAATAATTCTCAGGTTACAAAGCCAATCAATATGATTTGGACTAGTGAGACGATTGACATCTAACATGCCATATAAGAGATTTGCAAACGATATATTTCTGAAAAATAAAGATGTAGTAGAAAAATAAATAATATAAATATTTTAGATTTTTAAAAAAATAATTAAGACGTGGATTTTTATCTTAATCTACTTCCACTATTTTCTTGCGAAACACACGACACCCTTTGGCTATGAATGAAAAAATCTTTAACGGATTTCTAATGGGGATCAGAATCCAATTGGCGTCTTAGTATGACCTCGAGGAACTTGACCAATCATATTAAGCCTAAAAGGTAGGCAACTCTTGCTAATCATAATTTCTTGTGATTTCTGTCCTGTTTGGCCTCCAAACCATTATAGCCTCAAAGGACTTGACAATCCATGATGTTCAGTTAAGTCAATACCATCATTACAAGATAAGTTTGATTCGATGATATACCCTCAAGGGACTCGACTAAGCATGACATGTCCTCAGGTCACTGATGACATCTCCATATCATAGGTAAGATCTCAAATCTTAATATAGGTGAGTCTCAAGAGACTCGATCAACTTAGCCCACATTGAAAAATGATTTTCACCTATAATGATGGAATGTTACATGGGTCAATCTCATCATCTCATATTTATCAACTTAATATTATTATTAGAGAGATTTTTCGATTTAATTTAGTCTCGTAGTTAAATATGATGCGTCATACACATATTTAACATATATTTACATTGCATGCAAATATATATATACCTAGTATGTGTAGAAATAAACATATATTTACATTGCATGCAAATATATATATACCTAGTATGTGTAGAAATAAACATATATTATATATAAGCATTCATACTATATGATCATGAACCAGAACCTAGTATGATCAGGCCTAAGCCAAAAGGCATGTTCCCGTATAAAATCTTTGTGTGTCTCAGTGCATCTTCATGCCTGGTGATCATCCATCTTATCCTCATCGGTCCTACAAGTACCTCAGTGCATCTCTATGCCCAATGATCATCTGTCTCATCCTCATCGCCTCCATGCCCTCGCTACGCTTTCTTGTGCAATTATAACTCAAGTACAGGCATGTAGGCCTAAACATATACACATCATACATAAAGAAACCTTGATCTCATCAAGTGGAGATACAACTTTGAGGGATACAAAAAAACATGTCGGATTTAATAAGAGAGAGACGGAGGCTCACAGGTCTCAATAACAATCACATACACATATATACATATCACACATGATCCATGATCATCTGTTCACAACACACATCACATGTATATATATATATATATATATATATATATATATATATATATATATATATATATATATATATATATATATATATACTAACTAGGTAGTAATCAATTAGACTCTTTAATTGATTTAGGATTAGCTCTTAATCAATTGGACTTAGATTAAACCTTAATCCAACCTCGAAACACTTTGTAGATCCATGGGGCAAGGTGCCCTTGGCAGCTAGGAAACCTTGTGCTACCCTAGCCAAGTGGCCCTCGACTAGGCCGAGAGTAGCAAGGGCTACTCTCAGCCATGGCCTCTCACACCAAAGAAGGGGTAGTAGGGTAGAGGAAGAAGGGGGGAGGAGGTGAGAAGGGTGGTGGCAATAGAGGTCTAGCCAATGACCCTTTTAATCCCAACTCCTATTTATAGAGAGCCTCCTTGAATGAACCCTAATGGATCCTCCTTATTGGGTATTGGATCTCTATCCAATTACCCTTGGTTTAATGGATATTGGATCCCTATCTAATAACCATTATAAGCTCTATTGGGTCTCTCCTAAGAATCCATTAAAATATGGGCTTATCGGATATTCCATATCTGATCCTCTATTCGTCACGTTGTCCACCATATATATGTGACCCTCTAGGCCCAATACCGAGCTAGCCGTAAGTTGCACTTATTAGAACTCCTTCTAACTCAGTGAATTATTATCTCCATAATAATTCACTCAACTTATCGACTATGGATGCACTAGGCCACAATACCATAGTGATACATATGGATCTAATCAATTAAATATATCTGCCCTAGTTATCATGTATTTTTAGTCCTTTATCCATTTAATATCCCAAAAATCATATACGGAGCATGATGCTATCAAGCTCATACGAAATCCATTTGAGTCTTACCCTAATCGGATTCTTATGGAGAACTCATTTTCTCTCAATTCGAATCTCATGCTTATCGGATTCATCACGATCGAATTGGCCCTGATTAGGGATTTGCCTGAGTGAGAATACATAAGATATTTCTCTCATGATACTGAGAGTGAAAGATTTTCTATTGATATCCAATTGCCTTCGTAAAGTTGGTTGTCATTCCTAATGACTGTTTGTACTAGATTCAGAACTTCCAGACCTATAATTCTGTTATCAAAGAATGGAGTATACAAACAAGACATTCTTGGTATCTCAAGTCTAAGGATTAGATACATAATTGGGACTACGAAATCGCTATCTAATGATGGGGTATCATTAACCATCCAGCATTCCGTAAGTGGATCATTTAGTGAACTCATTCTCTAATGAGCACCTACACTATATCCCTAGTATCCCAACATAAGTAGCTATGAGACTAACTGCCTCCATCATATGGACAAGTATATAACATACCGATCTGTCCAGTTATCTCAATGTCCCTCTCGAGTAACCTATGACTGAGAATATTTGGGATTTGTGTTTAAAAGTGAATTGGTCTCATTATCATAATCTCATCATGATCCAATTCCTATTACACAAATCCACGGATATCATAATATATATATTTATCATTCAATATAAAGTGAGAAAAAATCATAATAATAATAACTAAAAAAAATTATGTAGCATATCATATTTGTCATCACTCATATGATTGGCTTGCAAGACACCTATAACTAGTAGAAGGCAGTGCGCTCTTGGTCTTGAGGAGCTATTCGAATTTGCTTATAGCCCGAGAAGGCATCCATCAATGTAAGGAGTTCGTGTCCCAAGGCCGCATCCACTAGCTGGTCTATCCTTAGGAGGGGGTAGTAGTCCTTTGGGCATGCCCGGTTAAGATCGGTGTAGTTAACACACATCCTTCAACTTTCATTAGATTTTTTAACAAGGATTACATTGGACAACAATTGAGAAAAGTTCACCTTGACTATGAATCCTGCCTCCATTAGATGGTCTACCTCATCGATGATTGCCCTTTACCAATCGAGAGCAAATTTCTATAGTCTCTGTTTCACAAGACGTGCTTCCGGGAAGATGTTCAAGTGGTGCTGTAAGACTTTAGGGTTGATCCTCGGCATGTCCTTAGTCGACCAAGTGAATACGTCAGCATTTTTTGCTAGGAAGCTAATGAGCTAAAACCAATCATTCTTTGGAAGCACAGACCCAATCCTCATGACCCTGTCTAGTTGGCTCTTGTCGAGGGGGACCTCCAACATTTGCTCGGTCGACTCAGGATAAGGCAGTACTTTGGCTGCATCTCAGGGGTCCGCTAGGGGTAGCTTAGGCATCAACTTTTTGGCAGCATGATGACCATCATATAGCACTACCTTGACTCCTAAGGATTGCTCCTTACCTCACTTATCCCAGCTTGGGTTGGGAACTTCATAGCCCAATGGTAAGTGGAGATGATCGCCCTCAGTTTGTTGAGGGTTGGGCGACCAAGGGTTACATTATATATTGAAGGGAGGCTTACCACCATAAACATGACCATCATGGTCTTGGACCTCAACTCCTCCCTGATGTTGATAGGCAGGGTGGTGGTGTTGAGGGGAATAATGGAGTCCCTGGTGAACTCGGTGAACATCGAAGTCATTAGAGTGAGGTCCTTCTCAATTAGGCCGAGCTTTTGGAAGGCATTGAGATATAGCACATCGATGGAGCTCTTAGTGTCCACCATTTCTCTTTCATTCGGGCATTACCGATCTTGATCGAGATCACCAAGGCATCATCGTGGTTGGGGTACTCAACTTCCCTCGCTTCGAACGTGATTTCGGGCCCATCCTTCTACTAGGGATGTTTCTCCACAGTGGCTTGGGAATAGGCTTTACGTCTCGATATGCTATACCCCCTGGATGCTAGACCATCGATGATGACATCGATCTGTTTCTCGACCGAGCCATGGGGGTGCAAAGAGGGCTCTCGGGGCTTCCTGATGTAGCATCCAAGGTGCCCCCTACTAATGAGCTCCTCGATCTAGTTTCTCATATCCCAAAACTCCTTAGTGTCGTGGTCATAGTCATAGTGGAACCGGTAATACTTGGACTAGTTCTTGAACTCGTGCAGAGTTTTCAATAGGTTGGGCTCCCTTATGAGTCCCTTCTCCCTAATCGGGAGGAAGATCTCCATCCTAGACAAGTTCAAAGGAGGCAGAGAGGGCCTTGGAAGCGATTACTCGAGCTGGTTGAGCCTCCTCCTGGGTGGCACCGAGGATGGCCCTCGGGACTACTCCACACGGGGCCTCATGTGGTCCTCGCGTTTTCCTACCACTAGTGCCATAGCAGCGACATACCAGTTGGTGCATTGAAGCATCTTAGGAATGATCGCTGTTGGCCTCTCGACCAATGACCAAAAGAATCTTGATGGTCATAGGCCCATCAGGAACACTTGCATAACCAATGAGGGGTGAGTGTCGGGGACCCCTTAGATCTCGATGGTGAAGCAAGCGACAGAATGAGAGAGGGATTCATCCTCCTTCTAGCTTAGCCTGAGGAGCATGACCACAGATGGTTTAGGTCATGCGTTGGCCAAAAAATTTAGCTTGAACTCTCTTACGAGCTGATCAAAAGATGAGACCAAGGATGGCCTCAATCGGTTGTACCACATTCGAACCAGACCTTGGAGGGTGGTAAGAAATGCTCGACACATGGAAGCATCGAAGGTGCAGTGATATATAGGGCCATTTGGGCTCAGAATGCAACGACATGCTCCGTTGAGTCGGCGCCACCATCGTAGACCTCCAAAGTCAGGAGGCGAAAATTAAGGGGGATAGGTTTATCCTGGATTTCCTAGACAAAGGGGGACCCTTCCGAGGAGCCTTCCCCGAGCTCTCCCTTTGATTTATGGAACTCCCTCTAGACCTTATCAAGGCATTGATTCACTAGGTGCAGCTAGGCCCTAAACGAGTCATCCGTCGAGTTAGATGACAAGGTGTCATGTTTGGGGAAGTTTAATGCAACATGCCTGGGTGCGGGGGCACTACGTTCCACCATCGGCCTCGAGTCTCCTGATTACTCCTCGGTCAGTGGATGAACATCTAGAGCCTAAGGTAGTTGTCGACTGGGGAAGCATCTTAAGGTGTAGGGATGAGCACCAACTGAATCGACTATGGGGGAGGAGATGTTTGTTGAGTAAGCTAAGGGATGAGGGGGACGATCATCTACATCATCCCCGCCAATGCCTGCATCTAGTGGGCGAGACCGAGGAGCACCTCAATAGAGATAACCAGCTACCTCAAGCTAGCCTTGGGAGGTGAGAGCCTAGGGTCATTGAACAATTGCCAATAGCAGCCCGAGTTTGAGCCAAGGTGCTCTCATCCATGTGCGAGAGAGTAAGTAGTTGCCCTTCGAGCCCGAAGGTGGAGTGGGCAACAAGCACCTCCTCTCCGGGACACTCGTCGGGTTGATCAATGATGGACATTCTTCCGATATCGAGCACTTCCTCTAGCGCCAAAAATATTGCACTACTTTACGCTGTAGTCGGGAATCAACATGACTCGATTCGATCTTGAGAACATATGGTCGTCCACGCAAATTCTTGAGGTGAGACGGTTGGTGCCAGGTTTAGTCGGAGTGCCATCAGTTGGGTCATCGGATTCTTCCACACTGAGCTCTCTCACACCGAATTCCTACACACAAGCCGAAGTCAGGGGGGATTCCCAACTTCGACTCCTCCAAAGCTTACGTCAGTATGAAATAGAGTTAAGAGTGTTTTGAGTGTTCGAGATCCTATCCCCTAGTATTGGCCAGGGGGTCAACTTTTATACCAGCTATCGACGGTTGGTCATATGTGGCTTGTTAACGATCGTCGATGCTTTGGGTAGTCGACTCATACACCCTACACGATGTAAACTGACGTATACAGTTCCATGCCAAGCGATATCGTCTCGTACGACCTCGAGTGGCACGGGCACGGTCCACCGTCTTGCATGGGTTCGAGGTATCACGTCAGCACGCATGC
>NC_088345.1:31467500-31475000 GCF_036884655.1 Musa acuminata AAA Group | reverse complement strand
CTCTGGACAGGAGATGCACCACCTGAGCTCGGCCTTCGAGCTCTGGCAGAAAGGTGCAACCACCCCTAACAGAGAGGTGCATCCGCCTGAGCTCAGTCTTCGAGCTCTGCCAGGCGGTGCAACCTCTCCAGTCAAGAGGTGCAACCGCCTGATCCCGGAATTCCGGGATTTGATCGTTTTGAGCTCGAAATTTGAATTGGGTTGGGGCCTATAAATACCCCACCCATTCAGCACTGAAAAGATACAGACCTACACCGAAATCTTGATCTTTTCTGTGATTCTAAGAGCTCAAAAGTGTTGTAAAGCCTTTAAGTCTCCTCCTTCTGTTCTTCAAGTTTTCAGTTGTAAAGTGAGGAGAGAAAGGTCTGTAAAGGTTGTCTCCTGAGCCTGTCAAAAGGAGAGAAACTGTAAAAGGGCAATTTGGCCTTCGCCTATTGAAGGAAGGCCCCTAGTTGACGTCGGCAACCTCGTCGGTGGAGGAAGCCAAAAGTGGAGTAGGTCAAGGCTGACCGAACCACTCTAAATCTCTGGTTTGCGTTTATTCTTGAGCACTTTATCATTACTGCAAACCTCCTTCATTACTACTGCTCTCTGCGCTTTCACGAACAAGTTCTAAGTGCTGTTCTTCCGAATCTGCATTCAGACGTAAATTCGTATTTTCATACATTACAGTTTACGTTTACGTTTGATTCTGCAGAACTGTCTTCCGTGCTTTTACGAACGAGCTTCTTTGCAGTTTACACTTACATTTTGATCCTATTGATAACTGCAAACTGTCCTCTACAATTTTACGAACGAGTTTCAACATTTAGACGTAAAACTGCATTCAGACGTAAATCGGCTTTCCTCGCACAATCATCAGATCTCAGTTCACGTTTACGTCTTGATTTCAACTGCATACTGCCTTCTGCGAGTATACAAACGAGTTTCAAAGTTTAGACGTAAATCTGCGTCTAGACGTAAAACTGCGTTTAGACGTAAATCTGCGTTTAGACGTAAATCTGAGTTTAGACGTAAATCTGAGTTTAGACGTAAATCTGCGTTTAGACGTAAAACTACGTTTAGACGTAAATCTGCGTTTAGACGTAAAACTGCGTTTAGACGTAAATCTGAGTTTAGACGTAAACTGTGCTTAGACGCAAAACTGCGCTTAGACGCAAAACTGCGCTTAGACGCAATCTGCGCTTAGACGCAAACTGCACTTAGATACAAACTAAGAATTAGCTTTTGCATCATAATAGTTTTTATTGAACGAACGCAGCTTTTGGTTTTTAATCGCTGTAAGATTTCCGCTGCACTAATTCACCCCCCCCCTCTTAGTGCTCTCGATCCTAACAAATCTTGGGGCAATTGGGCCCCTGAAAAGATTCAAATTGGGCCGAATGGAGCGAACCATTCGGACCCTGATTGCACCAGGCGGTGCAACCGCCTAGGCCAGGAGGTGCAACCGCCAGGGCTGCGAGGCTGGGCGGTGCAACCGCCCCAGC
Source organism: Musa acuminata AAA Group (assembly GCF_036884655.1). Taxonomy (NCBI): domain Eukaryota; kingdom Viridiplantae; phylum Streptophyta; class Magnoliopsida; order Zingiberales; family Musaceae; genus Musa; species Musa acuminata. Next base: position 31,473,513 of record NC_088345.1, on the reverse strand, counting down.
CAGGAGGTGCAACCGCCCAGAGCTCAGTCTTCGAGCTAGACTGGGCGGTGCAACCTCCTCTGTCAAGAGGTAGCACCGCCAGAGCTCAAGTTTCGAGCTCTGCCAGGCGGTGCAACCACCGAGCTCAGTCTTCGAGCTCTGGCAGAGAGGTGCATCAGCCTGAGCTCAGTCTCGAGCTCTGCCAGGTGATGCAACCACCGAGCTCAGTCTTCGAGCTCTGGCAGAGAGGTGCATCAGCCTGAGCTCAGTTTCGAGCTCTGCCAGGTGATGCAACCACCGAGCTCAGACTTCGAGCTTTGCCAGGCGGTGCAACCACCGAGCTCAGTCTTCGAGCTCTACCAGGCGGTGCAACCATCAAGCTCAGTCTTCGAGCTCTGGCAGAGAGGTGCAATCGCCTGAGCTCAGTCGTCGAGCTCTGCCAGGCGGTGCCACCTCTCCAGTCAAGAGGTGCAACCGCCTGATCCCAGAATTCTGGGATTTGATCGATTTGATCGTTTTGAGCTCCAAATTTGAACTGGGTTGGGGCCTATAAATACCCCACCCATTCAGCACTGAAAAGATACAGATCCACACCGAATTCTTGATCTTTTCAGTGATTCTAAGAGCTCAAATTTGTGTAAAGTCCTAAAGTTCTCCTCCTTCTGTTCTTCAAGTCTTGAGTTGTAAAGAGAGGAGAGAAAGGATCTGTAAAGGTTGTCTCCTAAGCCTGTCAAAAGGAGAGAAACTGTAAAAGGGCAGTTAGCCTTCGCCCATTGAAGGAAGGCAGCTAGTTGACGTCGGTGACCTCGTCGGAGGAGGAAGCCAAAAGTGGAGTAGGTCAAGACTGACCGAAACACTCTAAATCTCTGGTTTGCTTTTACCTTGAGCACTTTATCATTACTGCAAACCTCCTACATTGCTACTGCCCTCTGCGCCTTTACGAACGAGTTTCTAAGCTCTGATCTTTCAGAATCTGCACTCAAACGTAAATCGTGTTTTCGTACGATCTTCACACTGCAGTTTACGCTTACATTCGGATTCCATTTATAACTGCAAATTGCTTTCTACGTAAAACGCTTTTCAAGGTTCAAAACTGCTTTTAGACGCAAAACTACATTTAGACGTAAAATTACGTTTAGACGTAAAACTGCGTTTAGACGCAAAACTGCGTTTAGACGTAAAACTGCATTTAGACGTAAAACTGCGTTTAGACGCAAAACTGCGTTTAGACGCAAAACTGCGTTTAGACGCAAAACTGCGTTGAGACGTAAAACTGCGTTTAGACGTAAAACTGCATTTTGACGTAAAACTGCATTTGAACGTAAAACTGCGTTTAGACGTAAAACTGTGTTTAGACGCAAACTGCGCTTAGACGCAAACTGTGCTTAGACGCAAACTGCGCTTAGACGCAAACTGTGTTTAGACGCAAACTGCGCTTAGATGCAAAACTGCGCTTAGACGCAAACTGCACTGTGATTCTGCTTTTATATCGAAATCACTTTTTATCGGACGAACGCAGCTTTAGCTTTTAAATTGCTGTAAGATTTCCGCTGCACTAATTCACCCCCCCCCTCTTAGTGCTCTCGATCCTAACAATTGGTATCAGAGCGGGGTATTTCTCATTTCGGATTTACACCCGAGAGAAATGACTTTTCAAGAGGGATGTTCGGTCTTTCGTCCACCGTTCTTTAACGGATTGGACTACACTTATTGGAAAACTCGAATGAGAGTTTTCTTAATTTCTCTAAATCTGGATTTATGGAATATCATTGAAAACGGTTTTCAACTTCCCTCCAAACCGATGAACGAATGGTCGGTTTTGGAGAAGAAGAATTTTTCTTTAAACGCAAAGGCTATGAATGCCTTATTTTGCGCATTGGACAAAAATGAGTTCAATCGGATTTCTACGTGTGAAACGGCTTTCGATATTTGGCGCACTCTTGAAATCACGCACGAGGGAACTAGTAGAGTCAAAGACTCGAAAGTTAATATTTTACTGCTTGATTTCGAGCTTTTTCATTTGAAACCAAGCGAAACCGTTGTTGACATGTACACCCGTTTTACGGATGTCGTCAATGGTTTAAAATCACTTGGTAAAAGCTTTTCGGATTTTGAACTCGTTAACAAAGTTTTGCGCTCACTTTCTAAAACTTGGGATTCAAAAGTAACTGCTATTCAAGAATCGAAAAACTTGAACCATTTTCCACTTGAAGAACTAATTGGTTCATTGATCACATATGAAATGACGTGCAATGCACGTGAAGAACTTGAGAACCACCTTCCAAAGAACAGGAAGGATTTGGGACATAGAACATTTGAAGACCACTCGAGCATAAGCTCAAGTGATGGTGAACTTAAACTACAAATGAAACGAAAATTAAAAAGCAAAAAGAATGGAACTACTTGCTTTAAACGCAAGAAGAAGAACAAAAATTGGGATGAATCGAGCTCATCTGAAGACGAGAAAGTCAACAAAAGCGAGGCGGCAAACTACGCCTTACTAGCTTACGACATTGAGGTAATTAAAATGCCTTTGGTTTATTTTGAAATTACTTGATGCTTTCATGATATATTTTCTTTTTTAGTTTAGAACTAATTTTCTTGAAAATTACATGTTTAAAAATAAAAATACAAAAATTATGATCATGCTGATAATTTCGAAAATAATATTGCATATTTTATGATAAACAAACAAAATGATTTTGATCATGGTTAAGAAGTAATAATGTGTATCATGTTTGATTAACATTGTTGAATGAAATCACGTTTGATTTAAAGTAATACATAAAGATGTAATATGAAATGGTTATTAACAATTTTATGCATGTGATTTTAAGTTATCCATGATCATGAGCTTGTTTGATCTTCTTGACTTAATTTCAAGATCTATAGCAAAAATCATGTTTGAATATATGAAAGTGTTAATTTCATTTTCGGATTCAGTTAACAATTGGTATCCTAACAATCAGATTTTCTCATACACTTATGAAAAATATTTTTCTAAAATGGATTTGTTGAAATGATTCATGCTTATAAACTCCATCTTGAAATATGAATGATAGTGTTTTTGCTTGCAAAGATTTGTTTCACATTCATATCTCCTATGATTCGTGTGCAGAAAAAGAATTTATAAATCATAACACAATGTGATTTCTTATGCAAAAATAAAGTGCTTTTGTGATTCTTTGCTAAAGAGAATAATTATTAAAATCATGATCTTGATAACATGAAGCTCTTTATAAATCAAGATCGTTCATTATGCTCCCTACATTTATCAAAAAGGAGTTCTTCAAATGAAATGCAATTCAATGAAGTGTCATATTGATATTTTAAAATGTGATATTGATAAGAATGTTTCAAGTTGCTCTTTGTACTATATCTTTTCGAATGAATCATGAGCCTTGATATCATATATTTCATAATACAAGATTTCTTTGCCTTATGTCTTGAACTTTAATGCTTATCTTAATTTGGCATATAAAGACTAAGGCATGCTTAGATGAAAAAGAATCTCTTAAAAAATGCTTTTCCCATCTGATCGAGATTAATGATTTCATGATATTTTGTGAATCTCGAAATTAATGACTTGATTATGAATTTCAAGTTAATGATTTGATTTGAATAAGTTTTATCTAAATCATAATCTTCATCTTGCAAAATTGAAGTCACAAATAATATCTTGTGGTATTCATGAATTGATACTCACAATATGAAAGCATTGATATTCATGACTTGAATTGGATTGAAACATTGTATGCTTAAATTAATCATTCTCCTATGTTTCAAAAATTCCTTAAATGCCTTATGTGATGATTGAAAACTAACTTGCTTTATGATGAATCAAAAATCATGACTTGATCTATGATGTAAATGCCTTGAAATGATTGAAATATTTAACACCTTTATGCTATACCCCCTACCTTCTTCTTGTTTTCAATGATAAAATGGGGAGAAGTTTTGATCATGCATGGTAGGATATAATTTGACAAAATTGATACCATCATGATATGAAACATTAATGTAATTATGAATGGTGATATGATATCATGCATGTAATACTTCAACTTATGATAATGATGCATGCAATGATAAAATATTCATGATGAAAAATTGTCTTGACATTCATAACTTGATTATTCATCATTTGTCATGATTTTGAAATCGTTCTAAAAGGAAAAGAGAACTACAAAACTGTATTCTCTCTTTCTTTTTTACAATGACAAAGGGGAAGATAGCTAGCTTGTACAAGTCAAGAAGATGCAAAAACTTGATTGCTAGCTTGCCTATTTTAAGAAGCAAAGATTGCTAACTTGCTTATTTCAAGAAGAAAAATTGTCTTCTTGAACATCACTATCTTGAATATCTCAAGAAGCAAAACTTGCAATTTGCACACTGCAATAGGAAGCAAGAATCATGAGCTTACACAAGAAATTTATCTTGCATTTGCTTTCGAAATTTTTGCTAGCTTATATATTGTGAAACTTGTATATCATAAAAATTGCTAGCTTGTTGGTCTAAAGAGAAGCAAAAAGTTGCTATCTCAAAAGAAGAAAATGTGCTATCTTGCCTATCTCAAGAGGCAAAAGTGCTAACTTGCGCATCTAGCAAAGTGAGCAAAATTTTCAAGAAGCAAGAGTTGCCTTCTTGAACATCTCTAATTTGCTAGCTTGCATAATATAGAACTTGCTATCTTGAACATTACCAAAAGTGCTATCTTATATGTTATAAAACTTGAATATCTAAAACTTGATAGCATGAATGTTCTAAGCATGATATAACACTTGCTAAATCTTCTAGCTCCAAGATTGCATGATGATAAAACTTGATACTATGTTTTTCATGCAATGAGTTGAATCTATATCACAAATAATTAATTGTGATACTTCTCCTTTTTGTTGATGACAAAGGGGGAGAAGTATGCTGATGACATGACATGTGATGCATAAGTTTATGCATATGTTCATGTTGATGACATGACATGTGATGCATAAGTTTATGCATATGTTCATGTTGACGCGTTGCAAGTATTCATGATGAATATTGCAATGACTTGAATTCAGTTTGAATTCAAGGTTCTATCAATATGGCATATTGATAGGGGGAGTTAAGTTTAACTCCGTCATCAAGTGGTTGTCATCAACAAAAAGGGGGAGATTGTTGAATCTCGTATTTTGATGATGAAACTACTTGATATATGTTTATGATTTAATCTACGTTTTGAGTGACGCAGGATGCTTCGATCAGGATGAGATAATTAAAGCAGGAAAATCATGTTGTGCCGAAGGAACATGTCAGAAGATTGGACGTCGGGCCGGTGGATCGGTCGACGTATCGACAGAAGGCTTCGGGCCGTGGACTCGGGCATCGGGCCAAGAAGAGCGGGTATTGTGCCAAGGATATCGGAGTTGCGGAGTCAACTGGCCGATTGGGCAATAGGCTGCAGAAGAGGACGATGCGCCGAAGAATCGGACGAAGCGTCGAGGGACCAATGACATGTCGAACAACTTGGTTAATTGCTTAGGATTAATTGTCTCGATCGAAGTTTTGATTTGGTGTGCAGGATTAACTACGATGAGAGTAAGACAAGCAGCAGGTGTTGCGCCGGAGTCAAGATCATGATCACGTTGGGAGTTCGAGAGTTCGACGGAAGTTCGGACGGTCGTCGAAGGTTCAGCGAGAACAGATCCGAGAAGTCCAGTAGCTTGCCAAGCGAAGCTCGTCGGAACTCGCCAAGTGGATCGTCGCAAAGTCCAGGAGTATGCCGGATGTCCGCAGAAGGATCACCGAGGGATTATCGGATGATCGACGGAAGTTCGCCGGAAACTCGCCGGAAGAAGCGATTGACGCATCGGAGCAAAGCTGCAGAAGTTGTCTTAGAGTTAATCGTAGTTAGCATGATGATTAAGCTTGAAAATGGGAGGTGATCCCATTAGCTTAATCTTGGGGCAATTGGGCCCCTGAAAAGATTCAAATTGGGCCGAATGGAGCGAACCATTCGGACCCTGATTGCACCAGGCGGTGCAACCGCCTAGGC